>NC_091193.1:19083221-19290721 GCF_040958095.1 Procambarus clarkii
ACCATTGCTTGGGGCTCCATTAGAGGCGCCAAATCCGTTACCAAAACCTCCATTTGGGGCTCCGTAACTATTTGAAGGTCGCTTGTCAGCGATGGACAATCCCAGCAGGGCTGTAAAGGACAAATAATGTTCATAATATTTTGAAATTGAAGAAATATACTTCCAATTCTAAAATTAGCATATATCAAGAATTATCACTGCAGTAAAGTTAAATTATATTTACCAATGAACAGAAGAACCTTCATGTTATCGGTCAGCAGAAAGTTGAAGTACAGAGAAATATAAAGCAGAGTCAACCAGAGAAGGAGCTGCTGGAATGTGATGCTGGAGGTCGCTTTTCCAGCTTTTATACCCGGGCGCTCACCAAGCTCCGCCCACTCAAAGTTATCTCCTCCCTCCCTTCCTTGCCCGCCCTCGCCCACTCCTCTCTCTCGTGATATGTCCGTCCAGCTTATGAAGGGACGGACATAGGCTGGACGTGGTAGGCATGAGTTGAATGATTTAAGAGATATTATTAATTAGTTACTACCTCCCTCTTCACCCTCTCCCCATGTCTCACGGATTCAATTCTGGTCAAGTGTGAAACATTGGTTGACATGCCCGAAGAACTTTTTTGCCAAAAGTATTTGCTTGAGACCCACACAGTAGTTATAAACTCGCCTTGGAAATAGGCACATATGGCAAGTCAGTGAGGCTGAGTCACTATCAGCATATCCCAACCTATCCTCCTGTTTAGATAGTACTTTTTGTAACTATGTGCACTATAGTACAAACACTGACGTACTAAGCAATTACATAGTTTACTAGACTTTGTACTAGTCACTTTATAGAGTCCGAAAAAAATTAATTAAAAGTAAACTTAAATATTCCTAGGCTTGTTATAGCACACATATGTACCAGGCATGAGCTAGCGTGTATTAGGCCTAGGATAGTTAGGCTAAGTTAGTTTAGTTTGTCTTTCCAACATAAGTAGTAAGTCGTTTTCCGGTTTGTTGATATTCAGTAGTACCAATTTCTACTTTCCAATTGTATTGTACATCGGTGTATGTATTATGGTCCTCATTCTTCCTATAAGTACTACCAAAACAGGAGGATGGGCTGAGTATTCAGCTTGTAAATTCAAAGACAAACCATTATATAACTCACTTGAACACTACATTATTGAATGTGAATCTGTATAATATTTTAGACCTCCTGGCCTGTTGTACAATCAACTATATAATTACGTCGTTGAATCTGGTACATTTTAAGACATTCTGACAATTTATCCCAAGTTTGCGTGTCCATTCTAAAGAATAAAGAACGATAATTTTATTAATTTATTATTATTAAATTTTTAAGATTCATATTTCACGAATCCATCCCTGCCGTGTGGGGGTAGTGAACAATTGAACGTTTCATTTACAAATTCGTAAACTGAAGCATGTAATATATATGATGTAGTAGAATGTACACTCCTGAAATATACATGTGCTTCAGTCTACAATTTAGGCCAATTGTCTTGTGTATGATCCTCTGTCGTGTGCGGTAGGGAATACCAACAGCACCTCGCTGTAACAGGACTTAGTTGAATTACTGTGATAAAGAAAAATTCTAAATTTTGTCAATAAAGATGGTAATAATAAGGAAATAAACGGAAGAGGGGGCTAAGCAAGGTGGGGAGGAGGACGTGCGAAGGGGCAAGGACGAGGGAAGGGGAATGGAGGGGAGTGGGAGAGACGGAGAGGATGACTGATGTGTGTGGGGGGGGGGGGGGGGTCTCGTGGCTGACGAGTATCTCAGATAGTTTAGACTCAGGTGTTCAAAAAGGTGAGATGGATAATATTATGTATCAGGGAAGATTATTAACAGTTGGTGCCGAGCATAGAAAGAAGGTTAGGTGAGATCCGTCTATTCTTGAACATGATTCTTAATATTGTATTGTGGGCTATTTAAAAATCCTCTTACGGTACAAGAATAGTTGGAGGACCAGAAGCAATTTGCAGAAGTGTGTTGTTAAGGTTGTAACACACTCAATTCACAGTGGAATATGAGGATTTTTTTTATGTTTGTAAATCACGGCGCAAGATGGACAAATGAAAGTTCCAGCTCAGTTGCTCGTCAATTACTATACCCAGTCCGTCCTCATCAACAAAGATCAAATGTTCGTTAATCCAGCCGGCAAACCTGTTTATAAATGAAGACACGGTTTACACGCGACTCAGAACTGATGACGTATGTACTTGTATATACTCTCTTCGCTGACGTCCTCTACTCGAATATCAAGATTGTAAATGCTTCACCCACGTACTACAAACACAAATCTAGTGGTCTTTCTAGTGGTCAAATCTAATCCACTTTGCCTAGTGGACCAAACTCTCACAAGTCAAGCCTGGCCTCGGGCCGGGCTTGGGGGAGTAAAAGAACTCCCAGAACCCCATCAACCAGGTATCAACCAGGTAACAAATACTCGCCAGCAGAACCTAAATACCTAACCTAACCAATGCCTAATTATACGTTGAATTTTTTTGTATAATAATATTAATTTATATATGAGACTAAACATATTTTTATTACACAGTGTGTTAAAACTGATGACAACGTCTTGAGGGACGACGGCTGCGCTAACGAGCATGGCCTGAGGACTGGTTGAGGATATAACATTTGTTGTTGAGGACGGGTTGTACTTGTTGATGAACTTGTCTTTGTTTATAATTTTTCATTTGATCTTCCTCACCTGGAAGGAGCGGGTCATTAGCGGCCAGGTGAGTGAGTGTAGTCAGTTAAGGCGTACCAGTCATGTCAGTTACGCGGACACCTGTACTCTCTGGGTTCCAGTCAACTGCTGAGAGGGTGTTTATATGTATGTATGTATGTATATATATATATATATATATATATATATATATATATATATATATATATATATATATATATATATATATATATATATATATATATATATATATATATATATATGTCGTACCTAGTAGCCAGAACGCACTTCTCGGCCTACTATGCAAGGCCCGATTTGCCTAATAAGCCAAGTTTTCATGAATTAATGTTTTTTCGACTACCTAACCTACCTAACCTAACCTAACCTAACCTTTTCGGATACCTAACCTAACCTAACCTATAAAGATAGGTTAGGTTAGGTAGGGTTGGTTAGGTTCGGTCATATATCTACGTTAATTTTAACTCCAATAAAAAAAAATTGACCTCATAAATAATGAAATGGGTAGCTTTATCATTTCATAAGAAAAAAATTAGAGAAAATATATTAATTCATGAAACTTGGCTTATTAGGCAAATCGGGCCTTGCATAGTAGGCCGAGAAGTGCGTTCTGGCTACTAGGTACGACATATATATATATATATATATATATATATATATATATATATATATATATATATATATATATATATATATATATATATATATATATGCGAACAAGCCTGAATGGTCCCCAGGACAATATGCAACTGAAAACTCACACCCCCAGAAGTGACTCGAACCCATACTCCCAGGAGCAACGCAACTGGTATGTACAAGACGCCTTAATCCACTTGACCATCACGACCGGATAAAATGAGGTGATAGCCGAGGCTATTTGAACCACCCCACCGCCGGCACTCGGATAGTAATCTTGGGCATAGCATTTTACCAAATCACCTCATTCTTTGGGGCACACGTGAGGAACACAAATGCGAACAAGCCTGAATGGTCCCCAGGACAATATGCAACTGAAAACTCACACCCCAGAAGTGACTCGAACCCATACTCCATACCATACTTTGTTATATAAGAACCCATACTTTGTTATATATATATATATATATATATATATATATATATATATATATATATATATATATATATATATATATATATATATATATATATATATATATATATATATATATATATATATATATATATATAACAAAGACGGGTCTTTATTGCGTAGATGATGTTCTTTGTTTTTTTATTCACTCATTCTTGTTTTGTATATTATAGATGCACCTGAAATTTGTCCTGGTATTTGGTACTATTGTCAATAATCATCAATGTTTCTAATTTCACTTTACCTTATTATCTGTACTTTTTATTTTGCGGATAATCAACCTAGTTTTCTATGTAATTTTACAAAACACTGCTATCCTAATATCGTAATGTACGCTTAGCTTAAAAACTGGACGAAGACATTGTTCAGCATTTACCAAATAACATACCGACCACCTCACAGCGATATGTAACTTTTTAGATCAACTAGGTACGTGAGTTAAAACAATTTAAAATTCAGCATTCAAAACTTTTATTATATATTATTAAAGACAATCATCGAGAAATGAGACACAATTGTCATTCGTATAAATATTTACAAAAGTGCAAAGTCAACGTGTAATTCTTTCCTGACTCGAATCATTGTAGCAGAGAGACAGTCAAGTGACAGAAGACATGAGGCAAAGACGGACATTTTAAAATGGAGTTCCATAGGCAGCGGAGGGAGCAGATGGAGCAACATATCCGTTGCTGGCACCATTTCCATTGACACCGTTGCCATTGGCACCATTGCCGTTACTGGCACCATTTCCATTGCCGTTCAATCCGTAACCATTGTTACCGTTGCTTCCATTTCCGTTTCTTCCGTTACCGTTGGCTCCATTAGCATATCCGTTGCTGGCACCATTCCCATTCACACCGTTGCCATTGCCGTTACCGGCACCATTTCCATTCCTTCCATTGCCGTTGGATCCATAACCATTGTTACCGTTCTTTCCATTTACGCCATTTCCGTTCCTTCCGTTTCCGTTGGCTCCATTGCCATTTCCGTTCCTTCCGTTTCCGTTGGCTCCATTGCCATTTCCGTTCCTTCCGTTTCCGTTGGCTCCATTGCCATTTCCATAACTGCCACCGTTACCATTACCGTTGCTAATGCCATTGGTGGCGGGACCATAACCATAGCCAACGTCGGGGACGACGCCGATGAGTTCGTTGACGGAGTAGAAGTTCTCAGCCTGGGAACAGTCAACGTTGAACCACCAGTCGCACACCAGGTACTGCTGGTTGAAGATGGTACCGTTGGGGCACAGGAAGGAGTCCTTCTGGCGTCTGACGGCGCGGTCCTGGCAAATGTGGAACACCTGGCAACGGGCCTCAGGGTCGGTATCGGCGTAATAGCCAGCCACTGCCTGGGCGTCACAGGAGAAGTCAGTGTCTGGTGGAGAAGCCAAGACAGGGTAATCTTCCCCGGGGACGCCACCACCGGGGATGTTCTCCTGCAGAGCAACCAGTTCGGCATCTAGTCCATAGGAACCTGTCGGGGGACCGTACCTGTTACTTGGGGGAGCTGAGTATCCATTGCTTGGGGCAGCTCCGAACCCGTTGCTTGAAGTTTGTCCAAACCCATTACCTGAGGCTGCACCGTTTCCATTACTTGCAGGAGTTCCGAAGCCATTGGTTCCTGGAGCTGTGTAACCATTGCTTGGAGCTCCATTAGAAGCGCCAAATCCGTTATCAAAACCTCCATTTGGGGCTCCGTAACTATTTGAAGGTCGATTGTCTGCGATGGACAATCCCAGCAGGGCTGTAAAAGACATAAATATAGCTTATAATAGTTTAAAATTTCAAGATTTTTCTAAATGATCTTTCCATCCCTCGAAAATTTAAACATAAAGAATCAACATTGCAATGAATATATGCTTTATTTACCAGTAAACAGCAGAACCTTCATGTTTGTCGGTCAGTAGAAATATGAAGTAGAGAGAGAGAAGTGGAGATAAGAGTCAACCTGAGAAGAAGCTGCTGGAATACGATGTTGGAGGTCGCTAGTCAAGCCTTTATACCCAGGCGCTCACCAAGCTCCGCCCACTCAAAATTATCTCCTTCCACCCTCGGCCACCCATCGCCCTTTCACTCTCCCTCACGATCTCAAATTTTAAGGTCACTCGAAGTAGGAGTTAGTGTGCACTACTTCGTTGTCCTTTAATATTTAAATTTGTTCTAGTAGCTGCGGCTAATTCGCGTATCAAACACTGTTATTATTATATAGTAATTCATTGTAACTACGATAACATTCCATGATGCAACATACAAATTTCAGGAAGTAATTAGTATGACTATGTGTTGCCAAAAATAGATTTAGCGATGACACTTGTTATGAGTAATCTGATTGTAACATCATCAGTTTCAAGAATTTAAGAAATTGTTATTAAAGTTTGATTTTCAAATTTATAAAGATTTTTTTTTTAATTAAAACACTGTTGATGTAACAATACTGATGTAGTCACGTGCATCTTGTAAGCAATAATTGTTATGCTAAAAAATATAATATATACTAACGCAATATTTATTTATCTAGAATTTATAATGACGAATATTGATATTATTTCTCAGCTAATACAACGAACTATTATCTAGCGGTTGAAACTAGTAACATCTTAACCTAATACAGTATTTATTAAATAAGTATATAATAAAATCTTAAAAATTAAGGCAAGCCATGTTAATATTTTACTAGATTACAGTAATAAGGAAAATAATCTTGAGATGCTCTTAGGAATGTAACACGGTGCTTCATAAGATCCTGCTCAATGTGTCGTTTGATAATTTATTTAACCAATAAAAGTGTAGGTGTATTACGAAAGTTGAGAGGTAATTCGTGCAATGTATGACAATCCCAGACATGGAGGAACTATTTAGACTGGCAGAAATGAGTAGTATTTAGTATTTTCCCCTTCTAGTGTATGTACCTTGCGAGTATATTAAACTGTTTATATAATTGTATGCAAATAGTGACATATATCATTTATTTGTGTCAGTGAAGACAAGCAATTGGTGCCGAACACAGAGTGGACCAGTTTAGTGTGTTTGTTCTTAATTAATATTATTCTTATTAATGTCTTGTGGAAATCGGACAGTCTTACTTTAGAAGCATGGCTGGTGTATCACTGGAAAATATAGTACAGATAACTCCAGACACTAACATCAGAGTTGAACATGAAAGATTTTCAAAGTGAACATTATTTTAGTATTAACCTTTAAAGTTCATGAACAAATAATTCATAATATACAATTATCAGCAGTTACAAATGCTTAATGATGAAATTAGTATAATAGCATATATTTTAACTAGTGAAAATAGTCCACTAGTTTAGGTAGTCATGAGTTGATAATCACCAGGATGGTCCATCAGGAAGATGGTTGAGACATATGAATACAGAAGAAAATGTAAGAATATCCATTTTGGGGTCGACCACCACTGAGTCGAGCATATCCTGAACATATGCTGGTATGCTCTTGTAAGCTGTAACCGTCTAAATAGTGCATTTTTAATTTTTCTTACTGTACAATCAAACAGTATTTTGTAAACTAAAATTTATAACATTATAAAATATTTTGTGTAAAATCAAGACTGTGTTAAGTGTTATGGTAGTTATTTGTATATACAGTTCGAGGGTGAATGAACATCTACGAGAGAGGCGCCTCGAGTTTAAGGTTGTGAAAATCTGCTCGGGAAAGTTTGAACATAATTCTGAGTCCTATTTATAGTTTTTCATTCATGATTAGTACTCATGTACTAATCATTCACAGTGAAGAGCCAGTGGTGCCATAGGGACAATCAGAGAACATGATAAACATCAGAGGTCCACGATTGTTCAACATCCTCCCAGCGAGTATAAAAAATATTGCCGGAACAATTGTGGACATATTCAAGAGAAAACTAGATAGTTTTCTTCAAGTGCCGGACCCATCATGCTGTGGTGGATATGTGGGCATGCAGGCCGCTCCAAGCAACAGCCTGTTCGAGAAAGCTCTCCCAAGTCAAGCCTGGCCTAGGGCCGGGTTTGGGGAGTAGAAGAACTTTCAGAACCCAAAGGCGGGGCTTGGGGAGTAAAACTCCCATAACCCCCATCAAGTTGGTATTCAATCGACGGAAAGATTACTGGGATTATATCCACCGAGGTGTACTCGCTTCTCAACACACACATGCACTGAGAGCTTTATTGAGGCCGCCGGAGAGGGCTAGGCTAACCTCCTCACATGATAATTATAAGGTCCGCTAGTTACAGATATTTTTTCAGTACATAATTTATGTATTAACAATAAATTATTATACACTGAAGGAAGGTCTTTTGCTAATACATAAACTGTTTAGGAATTGGTGTATTATACGATCATAGAGGAGCTGATGTTTATTAGTATTTGTTTTCACACTTCTCGGCTTATTTCTTAGTCTCATGTATATATAATTATATACACTTGAGTTAGCACTTGTTCAGGCGTGAAGTTGCCTGAAAAGCTTTGCGTAATAGTGGCTCTATAGATTGTGTAACTCCTGTACGTACAATGTATACATTATTCCTTTGTTCTTTGTATTCATTCTTTTGAATAAATCGTTTTGTAATGTATAGCTGTTGCCTAGCCATTAAAGTGGTCTGACCCACTTTATAATTAACGAGCATTTAGTCAACATTTTGAGGAAGGACGCGTTCATGGGACACTGAATAGCAGGGGGGGGGGGTCTTTGTACATAGATTTATAATCAAGGTTTGTATGAACTTTAACTTTTTCGATCCTTGGTAGTTTCAATAAGGGTTAATGTATCTTAATTTACATAAACTATATTTGGGTATAGTTGACCATGTTATGTATTCAATTTAACATAACACTGCTTACTGAAGATCTTAATTTTAGCTGAACTGAAGCCTGGAGAAGACATCGTTCAGTATGTGGCTAGTAGCCTAACGACCGCTTGAATGCGACAAGTAAACTTTCAAAGAAAATAACTACGGGAATTGATACAGTTATATTCAGCATTTGACACTTTTATTATATAATTTAAAGGCGTTCATTGACAAATCACGCTAAATTGTCATTCGTATAAATATTTACAAAAGTGCAGAGTCAACGTGTAGCTCGTTCCTGACTCGAATCATTGTAGCAGAGAGACAGTCAAGTGACAGAAGACATGAGACAAAGACGGACATTTTAAAAAGGAGTTCCATAGGCAGCGGAGGGAGCAGATGGAGCAACATATCCGTTGCTAGCACCATTTCCATTCCTTCCATTACCGTTGGATCCATAACCATTGTTACCGTTACTTCCATTTGCGCCATTTCCGTTCCTTCCGTTACCGTTGGCACCATTAGCATATCCGTTAATGGCACCATTCCCATTCACACCGTTGCCATTGCCGTTACCAGCACCATTTCCATTTCTTCCATTGCCGTTGGAACCGTAACCATTGTTACCGTTCCTTCCATTTACGCCATTTCCGTTCCTTCCGTTTCCGTTGGCTCCATTGCCATTTCCATAACTGCCACCGTTACCGTTGCTGATGCCGTTGGTGGCGGGACCATAACCATAGCCAACGTCGGGGACGACGCCGATGAGTTCGTTGACGGAGTAGAAGTTCTCAGCCTGGGAACAGTCAACGTTGAACCACCAGTCGCACACCAGGTACTGCTGGTTGAAGATGGTACCGTTGGGGCACAGGAAGGAGTCCTTCTGGCGTCTGACGGCGCGGTCCTGGCAAATGTGGAACACCTGGCAACGGGCCTCAGGGTCGGTATCGGCGTAATAGCCAGCCACTGCCTGGGCGTCACAGGAGAAGTCAGTGTCTGGTGGAGAAGCCAAGACAGGGTAATCTTCCCCGGGGACGCCACCACCGGGGATGTTCTCCTGCAGAGCAACCAGCTCGGCATCTAGTCCATAGGAGCCTGTCGGGGGACCGTACCTATTACTTGGGGGAGCTGAGTATCCATTGCTTGGGGCAGCTCCGAACCCGTTGCTTGAAGTTTGTCCAAACCCATTACCTGAGGCTGCACCGTTTCCATTACTTGCAGCTGTTCCGAAGCCATTGGTTCCTGGAGCTGTGTAACCATTGCTTGGAGCTCCATTAGAAGCTCCAAATTCGTTACCAAAACCTCCATTTGGGGCTCCGTAACTATTTGAAGGTCGCTTGTCTGCGATGGACAATCCCAGCAGGGCTGTAAAAGACATAAATATAGCTTATAATAGTTAAAAATTTCAAGATTTTTCTAAATGATCTTTCCATTCCTCGAAAATTTCAACATAAAGAATCAACATTGCAATGAATATATGCTTTATTTACCAGTAAACAGCAGAACCTTCATGTTTGTCGGTCAGTAGAAATATGAAGTGGAGAGAGAAGTGGAGATAAGAGTCAACCTGAGAAGAAGCTGCTGGAATACGATGTTGGAGGTCGCTAGTCAAGCCTTTATACCCAGGCGCTCACCAAGCTCCGCCCACTCAAAATTATCTCCTTCCACCCTCGGCCACCCATCGCCCTTTCACTCTCACTCACGATCTCAAATTTTAAAGTCGCTCGAAGTAGGAGCTAGTGTGCACTACTTTGTCGTCCTCTAATATTTAAATTTGTTCTAGTAGCTGCGGCTAATTCGCGTACCAAACACTGTTATTATTATATAGTAATACATTGTAACTACGGTAACATTCCATGATGCAACATACAAATTTCAGGAAGTAATTAGTATGACTATGTGTTGCCTAAAACCGATTTAGCGATGACACTTGTTAGGAGTAATCTGATTGTAACATCATCAGTTACAAGAATTTAACAAATTGTTATTAAAGTTTGATTTTGAAATTTATGAAGAATATTTTTTGTTAATTAAAACACTGTTGATGTAACAATACTGATGCAGTCACGTGCATCTTGTAAACAATAATTGTTAAGCTAAAAAACATAATATATACTAACGCAATATTTATTTCTTTATCTAGAATTTATAATGACGAATATTGATGTATTTTTCTGCTTATATAACAAACTATTATCTAGCGGTTAAAACTAGTAACATCTTAACCCAATACGGTATTTATTAAATACGTATATATAATAAAAATCTTAAAAATTAAGGCGAGCTATGTTAATATTTGACTAGATAACAGTAATAAGAACAATAATCTTGAGATGCTCTTAGGAATGTAACACGGTGCTTCCTAAGATCCTGCTCAATATGTCGTTTGATAATTTATTTAACCAACAAAAGTGTAGGTGTATTACGAAAGTTGAGAGGTAATTCGTGCAATGTGTGACAATCCCAGAAATGGACGAACTATTAGACTGTGTGACACAAATGAATAGTGGTTAGTATTTCCCTTCTGGTGTATGTACCTGGCGAGTATATTAAACTGTATATATAATTGTATGCAAATAGTGACATTTATCATATATTTTGTGTCAATGAAGACTAGCATCTAGTGCCGAGCATAGAGTGGATCAATATAGTGTGTCTGTTCTTAATTAATAGTATTCTTATTAATTTCTTGTGGGAATCGGACATTGTCTTACTTTAGAAGCATGACTGGTGTACTGGAAGATATAGTACAGATAACTCCAGACACTAACATCAGAGTTGATCATGAAAGATTTTCAAAGTGAACATTATTTTAGCATTAACCTTTTAAGTTCATGAACAGATAATTCATAATACAATTATCAGCAGTTACAAATGCTAAATGAAGAAATTTGTATAATAATAGGTACTTTAACTAGTGGGGATAGTCGACTAGTTTCTGTAGTCAAGAGTTGATAATCATCAGGATGGTTCATCAGGAAGATGGTTGAAACATTTGAATACAGAAGAATAATGTAAGAATATGCATTTTGGGGTCGAGCATAGCCTGAACATATGCTGGTATGCTCGTGTAAGCCGCGACCGTCTAAATAGTGCATTTTTAATTTTTCTTGCTGTACAATCAAACAGTATATTGTAAACCAAAATTTATAACATAATAAATTATTTTGTGTACAATCAGGACTAGGTTAAGTGTTATGGTAGTTATTTGTATTTACAGTTCGTGGGTTCGAGAGGCGCTTCGAATTTAAAGTTGTGAAAATTTGAACATAGTTGCGAGTCCTATGTAACGTTTTTCATTCATGATTAGTACTCATGTACTAATCATTCACAGTGAAGAGCCAGTGGTGCCATAGGGACAATCAGAGAACATTTTAAACATCAGAAGTCCACGGTTGTTTTAACATCCTCCCAGCGAGTATAAAAAATATTGCTGTGGCAACCGTGGGCATATTCAAGAGAAAACTAGTTTTCTTCAAGTGCCGGATCAATCGGGCTGTGGTGGATATGTGGGCATGCAGGCCGCTCCAAGCAACAGCCTGTTCGAGAAAGCTCTCACAAGTCAAGCCTGGTCTTTGGCCGGGCTTGGGGAGTAGAAGAACTTCCAGAACCCAAAGGCCGGGCTTGGGGAGTAAAACTCCCATAACTCCCATCAAGTTGGTATTAAATCGACGGAATGATTACTGGAATTATATCCACCGAGATATACTCGCTTCTCAACAACAGGCACTGAGAGCTTTATTGAGGCCGCTGGAGAAGGCTAGGCTAACCTGCTCACATGATAATTATAAGGTACGCTAGTTACAGATATTTTTTCAATACATAATTTATGTGTTAACAACAAATTATTATACAATGAAAGAAGGTCTTTTGCTAATACGTAAACTGTTTTAGGAATTGGTGTATTATACGATCATAGAAGACCTGATGTTTATTAGTATTTGTTTTCACACTTCTCAGCTTATTTCTTAGTCTGATATATATATATATATATATATATATATATATATATATATATATATATATATATATATATATATATATATATATATATATATATATATATATAATTATGAACACTTGAGTTAACATTTGTTCAGGCCTGAAGTTGCCCGAAACGCTTTGCATAATAGTGGCTTTATAGATTGTGTAACTCCTGTACGTACAATGTATGCATTACTCCTGTGTTCTTTGTATTAATTCTTTTGAATAAATCGTTTTGTAATGTATAATTGTTGCCTAGCCATTAAGCCAATAAAGTGGTCCAACCCTCCAGAGGTGGATAGGACTTAAGCCCAACTCTATCACTTAATTAACAAGCATTTGATCAACGTTTAGAAGAAGGACGCGTTCATGGGGAACTGAATTGCAGGAGGTCTTTGTACATAAATTTATAATCAAGTTTTTTATATATATTTTGTATGAACTTTAACTTTTTCGATCCTTGGTAGTTTCAATAAGGGTTAATGTATCTTAATTTACATAAACTATATTTGGGTATAGATGACCATGTTATGTATTCAATTTAACATAACACTGCTTACTGAAGATCTTAATTTTAGCTGAGCTGAAGCCTGGAGAAGACATCGTTCAGTATGTGGCTAGTAGCCTAACGACCGCTTGAATGCGACAAGTAAACTTTCAAAGAAACTAAGTACGGGAATTGATACAGTTTTATATTCAGCATTTGAAACTTTTATTGTATAATTTAAAGGCGTTCATTGACAAATCACACTAAATTGTCATTCGTATAAATATTTACAAAAGTGCAGAGTCAACGTGTAGCTCGTTCCTGACTCGAATCATTGTAGCAGAGAGACAGTCAAGTGACAGAAGACATGAGACAAAGAAGGACATTTTAAAATGGAGTTCCATAGGCAGCGGAGGGAGCAGATGGAGCAACATATCCGTTGCTAGCACCATTTCCATTCACACCGTTGCCAATGGCACCATTACCGTTACCGGCACCATTTCCATTCCTTCCATTACCGTTGGAACTGTAACCATTGTTGCCGTTCCTTCCATTTGCGCCATTTCCGTTCCTTCCGTTACCGTTGGCACCATTAGCATATCCGTTGTTGGCACCATTCCCATTCACACCGTTGCCATTGCCGTTACCAGCACCATTTCCAATTCTTCCATTGCCGTTGGAACTGTAACCATTGTTACCGTTCCTTCCATTTACGCCATTTCCGTTCCTTCCGTTTCCGTTGGCTCCATTGCCATTTCCATAACTGCCACCGTTACTATTACCGTTGCCAATGCCGTTGGTGGCGGGACCATAACCATAGCCAACGTCGGGGACGACGCCGATGAGTTCGTTGACGGAGTAGAAGTTCTCAGCCTGGGAACAGTCAACGTTGAACCACCAGTCGCACACCAGGTACTGCTGGTTGAAGATGGTACCGTTGGGGCACAGGAAGGAGTCCTTCTGGCGTCTGACGGCGCGGTCCTGGCAAATGTGGAACACCTGGCAACGGGCCTCAGGGTCGGTATCGGCGTAATAGCCAGCCACTGCCTGGGCGTCACAGGAGAAGCCAGTGTCTGGAGGAGAAGCCAAGACAGGGTAGTCTTCCCCGGGGACGCCACCACCGGGGATGTTCTCCTGCAGAGCAACCAGCTCGGCATCTAGTCCATAGGAACCTGTCGGGGGACCGTACCTATTACTTGGGGGAGCTGAGTATCCATTGCTTGGGGCAGCTCCGAACCCGTTGCTTGAAGTTTGTCCAAACCCATTACCTGAGGCTGCACCGTTTCCATTACTTGCAGCTGTTCCGAAGCCATTGGTTCCTGGAGCTGTGTAACCATTGCTTGGAGCTCCATTAGAAGCGCCAAATCCGTTACCAAAACCTCCATTTGGGGCTCCATAACTATTTGAAGGTCGCTTGTCAGCGATGGACAATCCCAGCAGGGCTGTGAAAGACATAAATATAGCTTATAATAGTTTACAATTTCAAGATTTTTCTAAATGATCTTTCCATCCCTCGAAAATTTCAACATAAAGAATCAACATTGCAATGAATATATGCTTTATTTACCAGTAAACAGCAGAACCTTCATGTTTGTCGGTCAGTAGAAATATGAAGTAGAGAGAGAGAAGTGGAGATAAGAGTCGACCTGAGAAGAAGCTGCTGGAATACGATGTTGGAGGTCGCTAGTCAAGCCTTTATACCCAGGCGCTCACCAAGCTCCGCCCACTCAAAATTATCTCCTTCCTCCCTCCCTCGACCACCCATCGCCCTTTCACTCTCCCTCACGATCTCAAATTTTAAGGTCACTCGAAGTAGGAGTTAGTGTGCACTACTTCGTCGTCCTTAAATATTTAAATTTGTTCTAGTACCTGCAGTTAATTCGCGTACCAAACACTGTTATTATTATATAGTAATACATTGTAACTACGATAACATTCCATGATGCAACATACAAATTTCAGGAAGTAATTAGTATGACTATGTGTTGCCTAAAACAGATTTAGCGATGACACTTGTTATGAGTAATCTGATTGTAACATCATCAGTTTCAAGAATTTAAGAAATTGTTATTAAAGTTTGATTTTCAAATTTATAGAGATTTTTTTTTTAATTAAAACAATGTTGATGTAACAATACTGATGTAGTCACGTGCATCTTGTAAGCAATAATTGTTATGCTAAAAAATATAATATATACTAACGCAATATTTATTTATCTAGAATTTATAATGACGAATATTGATATTATTTCTCAGCTAATACAACGAACTATTATCTAGCGGTTGAAACTAGTAACATCTTAACCTAATACAGTATTTATTAAATAAGTATATAATAAAATCTTAAAAATTAAGGCGAGCCATGTTAATATTTTACTAGATAACAGTAATAAGAACAATAATCTTGAGATGCTCTTAGGAATGTAACACGGTGCTTCATAAGATCCTGCTCAATGTGCCGTTTGATAATTTATTTAACCAATAAAAGTGTAGGTGTATTACGAAAGTTGAGAGGTAATTCGTGCAATGTATGACAACCCCAGACATGGATGAACTATTTAGACTGGCAGAAATGAGTAGTATTTAGTATTTTCCCCTTCTAGTGTATGTACCTTGCGAGTATATTAAACTGTTTATATAACTGTATGCAAATAGTGACATTTATCATTTATTTGTGTCAGTGAAGACAAGCAGTTGGTGCCGAACACAGAGTGGACCAGTGTAGTGTGTTTGTTCTTAATTAATATTATTCTTATTAATGTCTTGTGGGAATCGGACAGTCTTACTTTAAAGCATGACTGGTGTATCACTGGAAAATATAGTACAGATAACTCCAGACACTAACATCAGAGTTGAACATGAAAGATTTTCAAAGTGAACATTATTTTAGTATTAACCTTTTAGGTTCATGAACAGATAATTCATAATATACAATTATCAGCAGTTAGAAATGCTTAATGATAAAATTAGTATAATAGCATGTATTTTAACAAGTGAGGATAATCCACTAGTTTGAGTAGTCATGAGTTGATAATCATCAGGAAGATGGTTGAGACATATGAATACAGAAGAAAATGTAAGAATATCCATTTTGGGGTCGAACATAGCCAGAACATATGCTGGTATACTCCTCTAAGCCGCGACCGTCTAAATAGTGCATTTTTAATTTTTCTTACTGTACAATCAAACAGTATTTTGTAAACCAAAATTTATAACATAATCATTTATTTTATGTACAATCAGGACTAGGTTAAGTGTTATGGTAGTTATTTGTATATACAGTTCGAGGGTGAATGAACACTACGAGAGAGGCGCCTCGAATTTAAGGTTGTGAAAATCTGCTCGGGAAAATTTGAACATAATTCTGAGTCCTTTGTAAAGTTTTTCATTCATGATTAGTACTCATGTACTAATCATTCACAGTGAAGAGCCAGTGGTGCCATAGGGACAATCAGAGAACATTATAAACATCAGAGGTCCACGGTTGTTCAACATCCTCCCAGCGAGTATAAAAAATATTGCCGGAACAACCGTGGATATATTCAAGAGAAAACTAGATAGTTTTCTTCAAGTGCCGGACCAATCGGGCTGTGGTGGATATGTGGGCATGCAGGCCGCGCCAAGCAACAGCCTATTCGAGAAAGTTCTCACAAGTCAAGCCTGGTCTTGGGCCGGGTTTGGGAAGTAGAAGAACTTCCAGAACCCAAAGGCCGGGCTTGCTGAGTAAAACTCCCATAACCCCCATCAAGTTGGTATTCAATCGACGGAATGATTACTGGAATTATATCCACCGAGGTATACTCGCTTCTCAACACACACATGCACTGAGAGCTTTATTGAGGCCGCCGGAGAGGGCTAGGCTAACCTCCTCATATGATAATTATAAGGTCAGCTAGTTACAGATATTTTTTCAGTACATAATTCATGTATTAACAATAAATTATTATACACTGAAGGAAAGTCTTTTGCTAATACATAAACTGTTTAGGAATTGGTGTATTATACGATCATAGAGGAGCTGATGTTTATTAGTATTTGTTTTCACACTTCTCGGCTTATTTCTTAGTCTCATGTATATATAATTATATACACTTGAGTTAGCACTTGTTCAGGCGTGAAGTTGCCTGAAAAGCTTTGCGTAATAGTGGCTTTATAGATTGTGTAACTCCTGTACGTACAATGTATGCATTACTCCTGTGTTCTTTGTATTCATTCTTTTGAATAAATCGTTTTGTAATGTATAGCTGTTGCCTAGCCATTAAAGTGGTCTGACCCACTTTATAATTAACGAGCATTTAGTCAACGTTTTGAGGAAGGACGCGTTCATGGGACACTGAATAGCAGGGGGGGGGGTCTTTGTACATAGATTTATAATCAAGGTTTGTATGAACTTTAACTTTTTCGATCCTTGGTAGTTTCAATAAGGGTTAATGTATCTTAATTTACATAAACTATATTTGGGTATAGTTGACCATGTTATGTATTCAGTTTAACATAACACTGCTTACTGAAGATCTTAATTTTAGCTGAGCTGAAGCCTGGAGAAGACATCGTTCAGTATGTGGCTAGTAGCCTAACGACCGCTTGAATGCGACAAGTAAACTTTCAAAGAAAATAAGTACGGGAATTGATACAGTTATATTCAGCATTTGAAACTTTTATTATATAATTTAAAGGCGTTCATTGACAAATCACGCTAAATTGGCATTCGTATAAATATTTACAAAAGTGCAAAGTCAACGTGTAGCTCGTTCCTGACTCGAATCATTGTAGCAGAGAGACAGTCAAGTGACAGAAGACAAGATACAAAGAAGGACATTTTAAAATGGAGTTCCATAGGCAGCGGAGGGAGCAGATGGAGCAACATATCCGTTGCTGGCACCATTTCCATTCACACCGTTGCCATTGGCACCATTACTGTTACCGGCCCCATTTCCATTCCTTCCATTACCGTTGGATCCGTAACCATTGTTACCGTTACTTCCATTTGCGCCATTTCCGTTCCTTCCGTTACCGTTGGCACCATTAGCATATCCGTTGCTGGCACCATTCCCATTCACACCGTTGCCATTGCCGTTACCGGCCCCATTTCCATTCCTTCCATTGCCGTTGGAACCGTAACCATTGTTACCGTTCCTTCCATTTACGCCATTTCCGTTCCTTCCGTTTCCGTTGGCTCCATTGCCATTTCCATAACTGCCACCGTTACCATTACCGTTGCTAATGCCGTTGGTGGCGGGACCATAACCATAGCCAACGTCGGGGACGACGCCGATGAGTTCGTTGACGGAGTAGAAGTTCTCAGCCTGGGAACAGTCAACGTTGAACCACCAGTCGCACACCAGGTACTGCTGGTTGAAGATGGTACCGTTGGGGCACAGGAAGGAGTCCTTCTGGCGTCTGACGGCGCGGTCCTGGCAAATGTGGAACACCTGGCAACGGGCCTCAGGGTCGGTATCGGCGTAATAGCCAGCCACTGCCTGGGCGTCACAGGAGAAGCCACTGTCTGGTGGAGAAGCCAAGACAGGGTAGTCTTCCCCGGGGACGCCACCACCGGGGATGTTCTCCTGCAGAGCAACCAGCTCGGCATCTAGTCCATAGGAACCTGTCGGGGGACCGTACCTATTACTTGGGGGAGCTGAGTATCCATTGCTTGGGGCAGCTCCGAACCCGTTGCTTGAAGTTTGTCCAAACCCATTACCTGAGGTTGCACCGTTTCCATTACTTGCAGCTGTTCCGAAGCCATTGGTTCCTGGAGCTGTGTAACCATTGCTTGGAGCTCCATTAGAAGCTCCAAATCCGTTACCAAAACCTCCATTTGGGGCTCCGTAACTATTTGAAGGTCGCTTGTCAGCGATGGCCAATCCCAGCAGGGCTGTAATGGACATAAATATAGCTTATAATAGTTAAAAATTTCAAGATTTTTCTAAATGATCTTTCCATTCCTCGAAAATTTCAACATAAAGAATCAACATTGCAATGAATATATGCTTTATTTACCAGTAAACAGCAGAACCTTCATGTTTGTCGGTCAGTAGAAATATGAAGTGGAGAGAGAAGTGGAGATAAGAGTCAACCTGAGAAGAAGCTGCTGGAATACGATGTTGGAGGTCGCTAGTCAAGCCTTTATACCCAGGTGCTCACCAAGCTCCGCCCACTCAAAATTATCTTCCTTCCACCCTCGGCCACCCATCGCCCTTTCACTCTCACTCACGATCTCAAATTTTAAGGTCACTCGAAGTAGGAGCTAGTGTGCACTACTTCGTTGTCCTCTAATATTTAAATTTGTTTTAGTAACTGCGGCTAATTCGCGTACAAAACACTGTTATTATTATATAGTAATGCCTTGTAGCTACGGTAACATTCCATGATGCAACATACAAATTTCAGGAAGTAATTAGTATGACTATGTGTTGCCTAAAGCAGATTTAGCGATGACACTTGTTAGGAGTAATCTGATTGTAACATCATCAGTTACAAGAATTTAAGAAATTGTCATTAAAGTTTGATTTTCAAATTTATGAAGAATATTTTTTGTTAATTAAAACACTGTTGATGTAACAATACTGATGCAGTCACGTGCATCTTGTAAACAATAATTGTTATGCTAAAAAACATAATATATACTAACGCAATATTTATTTCTTTATCTAGAATTTATAATGACGAATATTGATGTATTTTTCTGCTTATATAACAAACTATTATCTAGCGGTTAAAACTAGTAACATCTTAACCCAATACGGTATTTATTAAATACGTATATATAATAAAAATCTTAAAAATTAAAGCGAGCTATGTTAATATTTTACTAGATTACAGTAATAAGGACAATAATCTAGAAACGCTCATAGATATGTGCCACGGTGCTTCCTTAGATAATGTTCAATGTATCGTTTGATAATTTATATAACCAACAAAAGTGTAGGTGTATTACGAAAGTTGAGAGGGAATTCGTGCAATGTGTGACAACCCCAGAAATGGACGAACTATTAGACTGTGTGACACAAATGAGTAGTATAAAGTATTTCTCTTCTGGTGTATGTACCTGGCGAGTATATTAAACTGTTTATATAATTGTATGCAAATAGTGACATTTATCATATATTTTGTGTCAATGAAGACTAGCAGCTAGTGCCAAGCATAGAGTGGACCAATATAGTGTGTTCGTTCTTAATTAATAGTATTCTTATTAATTTCTTGTGGGAAGCGGACATTGTCTTACTTTAGAAGCATGACTGGTGTACTGGAAGATATAGTACAGATAACTCCAGACACTAACATCAGAGTTGAACATGAAAGATTTTCAAAGTGAACATTATTTTAGCATTAACCTTTTAAGTTCATAAACAGATAATTCATAATACAATTATCAGCAGTTACAAATGCTAAATGAAGAAATTAGTATAATAACATGTATTTTAACTAGTGGGGATAGTACACAAGTTTGGGTAGTCATGAGCTGATAATCATCAAGATGGTTCATCAGGAAGATGGTTGAGACATTTGAATACAGAAGAAAAATGTAAGAATATGCATTTTGGGGTCGACCACCACTGAGACGAGCATAGCCTAAACATATGCTGGTGTAAGCTGTGACTGTCTAAATAGTGCATTTTTAATTTTTCTTACTGTACAATCAAACAGTATTTTGTAAACCATCATTTATAACATAATAAATTATTTTGTGTACAATCAGGACTAGGTTAAGTGTTATGATAGTTATTTGTATTTACAGTTCGAGGGTGAATGAACACTACGAGAGAGGCGCCTCGAATTTAAAGTTGTGAAAATTTGCTCGGGAAAATTTGAACATAGTTCTGAGTCCTATGTAAAGTTTTTCATTCATTATTAGTACTCATGTACTAATCATTCACAGTGAGGAGCCTGTGGTGCCATAGGGACAATCAGAGAACATTATAAACATCAGAGGTCCACGGTTGTTCAACATCCTCCCACCGAGTATAAAAAATATTGCCGGAACAGCCGTGAATATATTCAAGAGAAAACTAGATAGTTTTCTTCAAGTGCCGGAGCAATCGGGCTGTGGTGGATATGTGGGCATGCAGGCCGCTTCAAGCAACAGCCTGTTCGAGAAAGCTCTCAGAAGTCAAGCCTGGTCTTGGGCCGGGCTTGGGGAGTAGAAGACCTTCCAGAACCCAAAGGCTGGGCTTGGGGAGTAAAACTCCCATAACCCCCATCAAGTTGGTATTCAATCGACGGAATGATTTCTGGGATTATATCCACCTAGGTATAATCGCTTCTCGACACACATGCACTGAGAGCTTTATTGAGGCCGCCGGAGAGGGCTAGGCTAACCTCCTCACATGATAATTATAAGGTCCGCTAGTTATAGATATTTTTTCAGTACATAATTTATGTATTAACAATAAATTATTATACACTGAAGGAAGGTCTTTTGCTAATACATAAACTGTTTAGGAATTGGTGTATTATACGATCATAGAGGAGCTGATGTTTATTAGTATTTGTTTTCTCACTTCTCGGCTTATTTCTTAGTCTCATGTTTATATATATATAATTATGTACACTTGAGTTAGCACTTGTTCAGGCGTGAAGTTGCCCGAAAAGCTTTGCTTAATAGTGATTTTATAGATTGTGTAACTCCTGTACGTACAATGTATACATTACTCCTGTGTTCTTTGTATTCATTCTTTTGAATAAATCGTTTTTTAATGTATAACTGTTGCCTAGCAATTAAGCCATTAAAGTGGTCTAATCCACTTTATAATCAACGAGCATTTAGTCAACGTTTTGAGGAAGGACGCGTTCATGGGGCACTGAATTGCAGGAGGTCTTTGTACATAAATTTATAATCAAGTTTTTTATGGATATTTTGTATGAACTTTAACTTTTTCGATCCTTGGTAGTTTCAATAAGGGTTAATGTATCTTAATTTACATAAACTATATTTGGGTATAGTTGACCATGTTATGTATTCAATTTAACATAACACTGCTTACTGAAGATTTTAATTTTAGCTGAGCTGAAGCCTGGAGAAGACATCGTTTAGTATGTGGCTAGTAGCCTAACGAACGCTTGAATGCGACAAGTAAACTTTCAAAGAAACTAAGTACGGGAATTGATACAGTTTTATATTCAGCATTTGAAACTTTTATTATATAATTTAAAGGCGTTCATTGACAAATCACACTAAATTGTCATTCGTATAAATATTTACAAAAGTGCAAAGTCAACGTGTAGCTCGTTCCTGACTCAAATGATTGTAGCAGAGAGACAGTCAAGTGACAGAAGACAAGAGACAAAGAAGGACATTTTAAAATGGAGTTCCATAGGCAGCGGAGGGAGCAGATGGAGCAACATATCCGTTGCTGGCACCATTTCCATTCACACCGTTGCCATTGGCACCATTACCGTTACCGGCCCCATTTCCATTCCTTCCATTACCGTTGGATCCGTAACCATTGTTACCGTTACTTCCATTTGCGCCATTTCCGTTCCTTCCGTTGCCGTTGGCACCATTAGCATATCCGTTGCTGGCACCATTCCCATTCACACCGTTGCCATTGCCGTTACCAGCACCATTTCCATTTCTTCCATTGCCGTTGGAACCGTAACCATTGTTACCGTTCCTTCCATTTACGCCATTTCCGTTCCTTCCGTTTCCGTTGGCTCCATTGCCATTTCCATAACTGCCACCGTTACCATTACCGTTGCTAATGCCGTTGGTGGCGGGACCATAACCATAGCCAACGTCGGGGACGACGCCGATGAGTTCGTTTACGGAGTAGAAGTTCTCAGCCTGGGAACAGTCAACGTTGAACCACCAGTCGCACACCAGGTACTGCTGGTTGAAGATGGTACCGTTGGGGCACAGGAAGGAGTCCTTCTGGCGTCTGACGGCGCGGTCCTGGCAAATGTGGAACACCTGGCAACGGGCCTCAGGGTCGGTATCGGCGTAATAGCCAGCCACTGCCTGGGCGTCACAGGAGAAGCCAGTGTCTGGTGGAGAAGCCAAGACAGGGTAGTCTTCCCCGGGGACGCCACCACCGGGGATGTTCTCCTGCAGAGCAACCAGCTCGGCATCTAGTCCATAGGAACCTGTTGGGGGACCGTACCTGTTACTTGGGGGAGCTGAGTATCCATTGCTTGGGGCAGCTCCGAACCCGTTGCTTGAAGCTTGTCCAAACCCATTGCCTGAGGCTGCACCGTTTCCATTACTTGCAGGTGTTCCGAAGCCATTGGTTCCTGGAGCTGTGTAACCATTGCTTGGGGCTCCATTAGAGGCGCCAAACCCGTTGCCAAAACCTCCATTTGGGGCTCCGTAACTATTTGAAGGTCGCTTGTCAGCGATGGACAATCCCAGCAGGGCTGTAAGAGACAAATATTGCTTTTCATAGTGTAAAATTTGAATATTTTTGCAAAATAAACTAACCATTCCCCCCAAATTTCATTATATAAAGAATCATCATTGCAGTGAACATATGCTTTATTTACCAATGAAAACCAGAACCTTCATGTTTGTTGGTCAGTAGAAATATGAACAAGAAAGAGGAATGGAGCGAACAGTCAACCAGAGAAGGAGCTGCTTGAATACATCGCTGGAGCGCGCTAGGCTCGCCTTTATACCCAGGCGCTCACCAAGCTCCGCCCACTCAAAGTTCTCTCCTACCTCCCTGTGCCACCCATAGACCTCTCACTCTCTTTCATGATCTGAATTTTTTAAGGTCAATTGAAGTTGTAGTGCGCATCGTTTCGTCGGATTCTTATATCTGATTTTGTTCTTGTAACGTAAGTTAATTCGTTTAGAAAACACATTTATTATATGGAAACACTATGTAAACTACGGTAATATACCTTGATACAAAATACACATTTTTGAAAGTAAATTACTCAACATATCTGCAGTATTAACGTTTGACAGGAAATTATAATTTTCCATCAGTGCTAAATCTATATTTGCTTTTAGATTTCGTGTTTTATTTGGCTTATTATCAGTTCAGTAAATATTTAAATGCATTTAGTTAAAGTATACAATTTGTCGTGCCTGCTAATCTCTCGCTAGTTACCAGTTACCTGGATTGTTTGTATTACAAGAACGCAATACCAGGATATACACGGATATTGCCAAAATGATTTGCATGCTTCAATTGTATTATTTGTTGTCTAAAATAGATTAAGGGACGATACCTGTGAAGTTTAATCTGATTGTATCATATCATTAGCTAAAAAAAATTAAACACAAACTAATACAAAATTTAGTTAACAATTTATTTTGAAGAATTTCTTTTATATAATACAGATATAACAATACTGATATATAATATGCAGTGTGATTATAACACTTCATTAGCTTAAAGAATTATAATATTTAGTAACACGATCTTTTTTTATCTAAAGTTTACTACAAGGAATATCTGGATATTTTAAAACTAATACACGTAATATCTTAACCTAATACAGTATTACTGTTAACCTAAACTAAGGTAACAATCTAAATCTTATAAATTAAGGTGGTTAGTACAACATTTTGGTGTTAAGTACAACATTTTATTAGATTTCATGAATAAAGTGACACATATTTTCATATACACATGTATATGTGTTACGGTGTTTCCTCCGATACTTTTGGATGTCTCGTTTTATTCTTTGTCATTTTATTCTTTCGACATTGAAAGTGTAGGTGTATATCGAAAGGTGGGAGGCAATCCGTACCTTATATGATAACCAGTGAAGTGAACAGACAATTTAGACTGTGTTGAAGAAATGAGTGGGAGAGTGAGATTCAATTTGAATCCTAAGTGATGTTGAGCATTTTCTCTTCCGTTGTATGTGATTGCTGAGTATATTAGGATTGTTTAGAAACTTGTATATCAGGCGTGAAATTTAGAATTTATTGGTGTCATTGAAGAAACTAATATATATATATATATATATATATATATATATATATATATATATATATATATATATATATATATATATATATATATATATATATATATATATGTCGTACCTAGTAGCCAGAACGCACTTCTCAGCCTACTATGCAAGGCCTGATTTGCCTAATAAGCCAAGTTTTCACGAATTAATGTTTTTTCGACTACCTAACCTACCTAACCTAACCTAACCTAACTTTTTCTGCTACCTAACCGAACCTAACCTATAAAGATATGTTAGGTTAGGTTAGGTAGGGTTGGTTAGGTTTGGTCATATATCTACGTTAATTTTAACTCCAATACAAAAAAATTGACCTCATACATAATGAAATGGGTAGCTTTATCATTTCATAAGAAAAAAATTAGAGAAAATATATTAATTCAAGAAAACTTGGCTTATTAGGCAAATCGGGCCTTGCATAGTAGGCTGAAAAGTGCGTTCTGGCTACTAGGTACGACATATATATATATATATATATATATATATATATATATATATATATATATATATATATATATATATACATATATATATATATATATATATATATTAGAAATACGTAGAATATATTGTGCTGAATACAACTTCACGTTCAACCCTGCCCATATGTGCTCTAGTTGTTTTCAACTCTCTGAACTCTTGCTATCCAGATCTTAAACTAAAATTGTTCGGAAGAGAGTTATCAGTAATTAAGTCTGAAAAGTATCTGGAGTGCATTATATCCTCAAACGGCCAACTTGTAAATTTGTGTCAGACCTGAATGTCACAACAAATATCATTGAGTGAAACTCGTCACATTGATACTTTCTAGAAAATTGAGTTATTTAAGTTGATGTTGGCATGAATGTGAACTGTAGCACTGAGTGCTGACCTGGGTAAGCCGAACTGTGAATGAGAGGACATGTTCCAGACGTATCTTGGGCGTCCATCCTCGCACTCATTGTTACTTTCCACCTGGTCTGATGTCCACACCCACACTTAAAGACATAATTAACAAATTAAAGACATTTTTTCTGAAGGGAATCACACAATCATCCAGCAAACGCTACCAGCTCCTTTGTTTTCAGGCTGTTACTTATTAGTGGGCACTCACGCGTTTCGTGAAATATCAACTTGACTGATAGGAAATATAACTTAAGAATAAGTGACGTAACAGCGTAGCTGGTCCCCAGGGAGACACCCCCCCCCCCCCCCGCAGCCGGATATCTGCAATTATGAAGGAATTACTGTCACAAATATATTGTTTATTAACAAGAATTTTAAATCCAGTTGTGGGTCGCATGACCTCTGTGTTCAGAGTTATTCTAATCCAGGTTAGCTTCAAAATTTATTGATGTTAAATGTTGAGGATGTGCAAATATATATATATACCTTCATGGTATAATTAGTTTACATTAGTCCTCCTTCAAATTGTCTTATCATTTTCCTAATTTTGTGATACACTAGCTGGGGTACTTGGCGTAGCTACGGTGAAAGAGGAACGCCGCATTTACACTAGACACGATCTTCATCACCAACCGTCGACGCTACACACGATCTTCATCACTGTAGCCAGCTACGCTACACACGATCTTCATCACTGTAGCCAGCTACACTACACACGACTTTCATCGCTGGAACTATTTTCACTACACATGGGCCTTCATCACTGTAACCATTTTCACCACACAGAACCATCATTACTGTAGCCGTTTCTAATACACTGCCTTCATTACTGTAGCCTCCGATACCTCCCATGACTTGCATCACTGTAACCATCTATACTACACACTACTGTAACAATATTCACTACACACTATATTCATCACTGTAACCAAAAATGTCGCAACATATAAGTGTTGAGAGCCTCCACGATGCAAATCTGTTATCAGAACATCAGTTTTATACCTCACGATCAGAATGCAGAAATAATTAATTGAACGTATGATCTAGCTCAATGGACTCAAGGCCGAACACGTCATCAACTTCAAACTATGAAGGGGAAATAGTGGCCAATTCCCATTAAAGGGGAGCATAGGGACCAGCCCCGACCCACTGTGACGGTCGCCATAATCAATCAGTTACCCCTGCAAGTTTAAGAAGGTGAACTTTAATGGTCAACTTTAATATTTTTCTGTAGTTCACTCCAGCAATAATTACAATAATTTTTAAATCACTGATAATTGTAACTACTAAATTTAAATCGTATATATATATATATATATATATATATATATATATATATATATATATATATATATATATATATATATATGCCAATAACCCAAAGATCAACACAAAGTGTGTGTTGATCTTTGGGTTATTTAAATACTCCGAAATTACCATCTCTTTTAAGGGTCTGAGTGGTGGTGCAGAGGGTTAAGGCGTACCTGTTATGCCAGTTGCTGGAAGGCTTCTGTGCTGGCTAGGGTTCGAGTCTCCTGGTGGGAAAGTGTTCTAAAGTTATATATATATATATATATGTGTATATCACGAAAATAAACACGTGATTAAGAATGTGACAATGTCAGACCACGGAGGAAAAAATGAAACAGGAAATTTCCTTAAGTACTTTCGTATATTGACCTTCTGAAGATGTATGTATTCAATATACGAAAGTACTTAAGGAAATTTCCTGTTTCATTTTTCCTCCGTGGTCTGACATTGTCATATCAAATATATATATATATATATAATTATTATGACTCAGGTAAATAATGTACTGTAATTTTGTGTAAATTAACTGGCATTCATGAATAAAGGTATTGAAAGTAAAGAATTTTTAATAAAGAATTTTAAAAGATATAACTTTGTGAACAATTAGAACTAGGATAGGTTAAATATCACCGTTCTCTCCGTGAGATCTTGAACCATTTGTATCAACCATTTACAGGTCGTGGGCGAAGCATTTAGAAAGGTGCGCTACGAATTTAGGAATCAAATGAAACTCTATCCGATAAAATTGGATCTAAGTTGTAAGTCATATGTAAAGAACATTTATGTATAATACCTGTAATCATCAGCGATATGATTACAGGGATTATATACACGGAAAGATGTACTTGAATTTCACACACTCTTTGCGTTTTCTTTAGTTCTGGATTATGTTGAAGCATGTTGTATACTTCTTGGTTGGTCATACAACCCGTCCTCCTAAGATTTCCCGACGTCAAAAAAACGGTCAATTTAAAGTGTCCTCTCCTAACCTACCAGAGGACCCAAAACAGAAAACGGGACAGTACGTCACTTTCGCGAACCGCTTCCATTTTCTAGTACGGCAATTTTTGGCCCTATGTAACGCATATGAGCAAAATGCGACGTTCTTTGTAATAGGACAGATTGGATCATCAAGCTATTGTGGTGGCCTTAATAACCTTCCTGATCCAAAAGTGTCCAGACCATCACACACACACGCGTGACACACTTATAATCACAAATATTGTTTCAGATGGGTAACAAATCCCTTGTAACACAACTACAGTTAAAGTTACAGGCAGGGCTGCCCACTCCCGGTAAGTTACTAATTCTCTGCAAAGTGCTACTTCCTGTAATATTAAGTGGCCGTCTTAACAGCTCCTTAGCTTCGTGATGAACGCAACAGTGTTCATCAGTTAATTATCTTGTGTTTGTTTATACTTTTTGCATTTAAACTTCCTTCGCCCTGAAGGAACAGGTCATTATAGCGCGCCCAGGCGAGCGTTGCCTCACAGGACCTGCCGGCCACTCTGGCTCGTAATTATACTTAAGTGAATGTTGCCATGCATATAACGGGGCGTGTTTTACATGCATTGTGCCTTGTTTTGTATGCATTCAGCTTTGTGTGGAGACGGGGCGTTAGTGTGTGTGTGTGTACCAGTCTTCTTGTGTGCAGGGGCCTTGTATAGATATTTTGTATAGATATTTATTGTGTACGCACTTGAACTTTTTGTTATAAACCTGTTGAGCTAATATCTGAATGGTATGCATAGGGGCAAGAGAGAGAGAGAGAGAGAGAGAGAGAGAGAGAGAGAGAGAGAGAGAGAGAGAGAGAGAGAGAGAGAGAGAGAGAGAGAGAGAGAGAGAGAGAGAGAGAGAGAGAGAGAGAGAGAGAGAGAGAGAGAGAGAGAGAGAGAGAGAGAGAGAGAGAGAGAGAGAGAGAGAGAGAGAGAGAGAGAGAGAGAGAGAGAGAGAGAGAGAGAGGAGAGAGAGAGAGAGAGAGAGAGAGAGAGAGAGAGAGAGAGAGAGAGAGAGAGAGAGAGAGAGAGAGAGAGAGAGAGAGAGAGAGAGAGAGAGAGAGAGAGAGAGAGAGAGAGAGAGAGAGAGAGAGAGAGAGAGAGAGAGAGAGAGAGAGAGAGAGAGAGAGAGAGAGAGAGAGAGAGAGAGAGAGAGAGAGAGAGAGAGAGAGAGAGAGAGAGAGAGAGAGAGAGAGAGAGAGAGAGAGAGAGAGAGAGAGAGAGAGAGAGAGAGAGAGAGAGAGAGAGAGAGAGAGAGAGAGAGAGAGAGAGAGAGAGAGAGAGAGAGAGAGAGAGAGAGAGAGAGAGAGAGAGAGAGAGAGAGAGAGAGAGAGAGAGAGAGAGAGAGAGAGAGAGAGAGAGAGAGAGAGAGAGAGAGAGAGAGAGAGAGAGAGAGAGAGAGAGAGAGAGAGAGAGAGAGAGAGAGAGAGAGAGAGAGAGAGAGAGAGAGAGAGAGAGAGAGAGAGAGAGAGAGAGAGAGAGAGAGAGAGAGAGAGAGAGAGAGAGAGAGAGAGAGAGAGAGAGAGAGAGAGAGAGAGAGAGAGAGAGAGAGAGAGAGAGAGAGAGAGAGAGAGAGAGAGAGAGAGAGAGAGAGAGAGAGAGAGAGAGAGAGAGAGAGAGAGAGAGAGAGAGAGAGAGAGAGAGAGAGAGAGAGAGAGAGAGAGAGAGAGAGAGAGAGAGAGAGAGAGAGAGAGAGAGAGAGAGAGAGAGAGAGAGAGAGAGAGAGAGAGAGAGAGAGAGAGAGAGAGAGAGAGAGAGAGAGAGAGAGAGAGAGAGAGAGAGAGAGAGAGAGAGAGAGAGAGAGAGAGAGAGAGAGAGAGAGAGAGAGAGAGAGAGAGAGAGAGAGAGAGAGAGAGAGAGAGAGAGAGAGAGAGAGAGAGAGAGAGAGAGAGAGAGAGAGAGAGAGAGAGAGAGAGAGAGAGAGAGAGAGAGAGAGAGAGAGAGAGAGAGAGAGAGAGAGAGAGAGAGAGAGAGAGAGAGAGAGAGAGAGAGAGAGAGAGAGAGAGAGAGAGAGAGAGAGAGAGAGAGAGAGAGAGAGAGAGAGAGAGAGAGAGAGAGAGAGAGAGAGAGAGAGAGAGAGAGAGAGAGATATGCAAGGAAATTACTTCATTACCGGGTACGTAAACTTAGGTCACACTAACTACTAACACGGTCTCAGACACATGACTGATTCTGTCAAATTTTAGGGGTAGCCATAGTTGCCATATTAGTTGTGTGAGTTACCTGAGAAGGCCTGAAGGTCTTCTCCGCTACATGTCACCGGAGAAGGAGAGCCACAGCGGCGCAAGTTACCTGGAAGAGGTGAGTGTGTGGAACAAATTACCAGCATGGAAAGGCTCGGTACCAAGAGTTACCATGTAAGACGGACTCGAGTACGGCCGGTCGCCCCGCAAGGCAGCGCTCAAATTAAGCTGTAAGGAACAGCTTACCTGTACAAGTTACCTAAAAGGAGATGTGTCGGGCGGTTTACTGGAGATGGAGGGTGTCACAGTACGTTGTGTCTTGATCCGTAAAATGAATGGTATAAACAGGAAAGAGAAGTGAGCTGTTAATAATGTTGTTAGTTAACGTGTAATGGATGACTGAAGTGTGAGAACACTGCCCATCCTACCAGGGAGACGAGCGTGTGTGGAGGCGCAGCAGAGGGAGAGGATGGAAACACAGCAGAGAAAGAGGTGGAGGCACAGCAGAGGGAGGGGTTGGAGGCGCAGTAGGAGGGGTGGAGGCTTGCCATGCCACAATATGAGGCCATGGGAAGCTTGCCATAACAGAAGGTGGAGGGTTTCCATTGCCACAACAGGGGGTGGAGGCACTCACTAAGTCAACATCTCCACAGACAACCCCTTCGTCTTTTCACCATGTGTGCCAGAACACTTCTTTTTGTCGTAATCTGACAGCCTTAATGACCCAAGCAATGGGAATAGAAGATTTTTATGCATCTAAATTGTGAGATAAAACTTTAGGGGTGGATGGGGAGGGAACTATCAGGAGCTAGCGTCAAGCCATTACGATTACATAAGCCATTACTTGGCACTTGGCAAAGGATGGGACTGGAGGGATGGGGGGGGGGATGGTGCTCAAGCACTTGGCCGATCGGGGATTGAACGCCGACTTGCATGAAGCGAGACCGTCGCTCTACCGTCCAGCCCAAGTGGTTGAGCTCCTTTAGGAGGGAGAAGAGTGAGGGGAGAGTTGGGGGCAGTGAGGGAAAAGTGGTGTGAGGTTGAGGAGGCAATGAGGGGACTGTGTGTGTGTGTGTGTGGGAGGAGGGGAGAGGGTCAACGGACTGGTCATGGTCGTGATCATGACCATTTACCCCATCTTGTTCGACGCATTTCAGTTTTCCGATAATATTCAGGTCAAGACCTCATCAAATCCTCACTGAGAATACATTAACCTGAGACAATGGGGGGATCTATGCCTCATTGGTATGGACGTAAATATATACCGATACCTGAGGCGAGCGACCCGGTGTGGCCTCGCAGACCAGGTCGGGGCTGGTGGCCTCGTGTCACACGGCCGGTATTGTTGCGTGCCGCGACCCCTCGCAGCCCATCACCTCGAGAGTCTTATGGAGCAAGAAGCAGGCGTCGAGGGGGGCTCTTACCGGCCACCAGCCTCTCTGCCCTTCACACCAACATGCCTGAGCTTCACATGGAATAAATTCGTGCAGGACTTGCTGAGATGATAGTCGTTGCTCGCATGTGTTTCTGACGGCTTCGTACCTACCTACCTATCAGTACTTGCCTATCGGTGCTTTGGGAACACGGAGGGGGCGGCATATTCATTTGAGCCGGCTTCTAACTGAAGGACTTCACAGAAGCTAATGGCAACGGATCATCATGCATATGTTGCCCTCAATAACGATTTATAGATAGTGTTAGCACTATATTTACGGGGTGGAGGCTTCCCATGGCCACATAACGCGTGGTCTTTCGTTCTAAGTGGCAATAAACCTGATTTGTTGGCATATATATTTTGGACACACACACCCAAGATGGCGGTCCATGTAAACAAACCACAGGACCCAGGAGCACCTGGCCACACACCCAAGATGGCGGTCCATGTAAACAAACCAGGACCCAGGAGCATCTGGCCACACACCCAAGATGGCGGTCCATGTAAACAAACCAGGACCCAGGAGCACCTGGCCACACACCCAAGATGGCGGTCCATGTAAACAAACCAGGACCCAGGAGCACCTGGCCACACACCCAAGATGGCGGTCCATGTAAACAAACACCTGACACTCACAGCAGTATTGTTAGCATCTTAATACTTAAATGTCATAACATTGTTCATCTTTGTAACTCTGGTCACGTATGGCTAAGGTGTGGCTGTAAGTCAACTTTAACCTCTATAGTTAAAGGTTTCATAGAAAGACAACCGCAAACAATAACTTGAGAACTTAATTTAAGTAACTTTTCAAGCGTAATTATCTTACCTTACTTAACTCTTATAACAGATCGCAGGAGCTGGATTCGTCTTGTGTAATCTGACAAGGCATTTTATAAGATCAGGAAAAATGGCTCAAACAGGCTCTTAAATCATCTTTCATGGTTGTGTGAATATCTGGATATATGTGTGCGTGCGCTTGAATGTTTGTGCGTGCGTGTGCGTATGTGCGTGCTGGCAAGCAGGTGGTAAAGGGAGTGAGGTAAGGTAGACAAGCTGCCACTCTGGTAGATCTCCCATGTGATAGAGAGGCTGGGGAGCCGTGGCGTCTGAACCTGAGGTACAGCGTTGCCTGAGGCGCTCTGTGGAGTAGTGTATGAGATCTAACACAAGGCTGCCAATATGATCATTCTCTCACGCAGCTTCGTTCAAAATTAACAGAGATAATCAAAGATATTTCTATTCGCGCAAGGTTGTTAGGGTGTGTAACGAGGACTTCTCAGTAGTTCCTGTTTTTCTGTGGAATGTCGCGCAGTATATTCAGATATATTCAGATATATTTGAATATAATCTAGCCTCTATAGCAGGGGGGAGGTCTCTTGCGGTCGTCGTGGCCTCTACAGTAACAACAATAGAGCAGGGGGGGTCTCACCCGGGGATGGGGGGGAGTAATTCCATCCTGGGGATGAATTTAGCATCATCTAGCATGGACGAGAAGGGAGCAATTCGATTTTGAGTTTCAGGAACAAAACAAATAAAAATCTGGGAATGATCTGAGAAAAGGTTTGAGACGTTACTCTAGAGCTATGTTCCTGTGAGAGTCAATCAACTGATAACTTCAAGAGTTGACTTCAAGAGTTGACATCACTAACGAGACTATCGGCAGGATGTGGTGTCATCATGGAGATTGATTGTGACAGGTTTAAGAGAGCGTAATCCTTAAGATTACTTCGATCCCCCTATGAGCTTTGGGGCTGAGTTTAGCGAAGCTCTGCGACGGTTATGCCTGCCTTGAAGGCTCTCGTGTCGAGATGGTGCAAGAAAAACAATGCCCTCAAGGGATACCCGCGCGTGTGCTGCCTCGCTCAGCCCCAGCTCTTGCGTCAGCCCCAGCCTGGCCTCCAGTGATGTGTGTGGGGCACTGGGAGGCCTCCAGTGATGTGTGTGGGGCACGGGGAGGCCTCCCAGTGATGTGTGTGGGGCACTGGGAGGCCTCCAGTGATGTGTGTGGGGCACGGGGAGGCCTCCCAGTGATGTGTGTGGGGCACTGGGAGGCCTCCAGTGATGTGTGTGGGCACGGGGAGGCCTCCCAGTGATGTGTGTGGGGCACTGGGAGGCCTCCAGTGATGTGTGTGGGGCACTGGGAGGCCTCCAGTGATGTGTGTGGGGCACGAGGAGGCCTCCAGTGATGTGTGTGGGGCACGAGGAGGCCTCCAGTGATGTGTGTGGGGCACTGGGAGGCCTCCAGTGATGTGTGTGGGGCACTGGGAGGCCTCCAGTGATGTGTGTGGGGCACTGGGAGGCCTCCAGTGATGTGTGTGGGGCACTGGGAGGCCTCCAGTGATGTGTGTGGGGCACGAGGAGGCCTCCAGTGATGTGTGTGGGGCACGAGGAGGCCTCCAGTGATGTGTGTGGGGCACTGGGAGGCCTCCAGTGATGTGTGTGGGGCACGAGGAGGCCTCCAGTGATGTGTGTGGGGCACGAGGAGGCCTCCAGTGATGTGTGTGGGGCACTGGGAGGCCTCCAGTGATGTGTGTGGGGCACTGGGAGGCCTCCAGTGATGTGTGTGGGGCACTGGGAGGCCTCCAGTGATGTGTGTGTGGCACGAGGAGGCCTCCAGTGATGTGTGTGGGGCACGAGGAGGCCTCCAGTGATGTGTGTGGGGCACTGGGAGGCCTCCAGTGATGTGTGTGGGGCACTGGGAGGCCTCCAGTGATGTGTGTGGGGCACTGGGAGGCCTCCAGTGATGTGTGTGGGGCACGTGGAGGCCTCCCAGTGATGTGTGTGGGGCACTGGGAGGCCTCCAGTGATGTGTGTGGGGCACTGGGAGGCCTCCAGTGATGTGTAGGGCACTAGGAGGCCTCCAGTGATGTGTGTGGGGCACTGGGAGGTCTCCAGTTATGTGTAGGGCACTAGGAGGCCTCCAGTGATGTGTGTGGGGCACTGGGAGGCCTCCAGTGATGTGTGTGGGGCACTGGGAGGCCTCCAGTGATGTGTGTGGGGCACTGGAAGGTCTCCAGTGATGTGTAGGGCACTAGGAGGCCTCCAGTGATGTGTGTGGGGCACTGGGAGGTCTCCAGTTATGTGTAGGGCACTAGGAGGCCTCCAGTGATGTGTGTGGGGCACGAGGAGGCCTCCAGTGATGTGTGTGGGGCACTGGGAGGTCTCCAGTGATGTGTAGGGCACTAGGAGGCCTCCAGTGATGTGTGTGGGGCACGAGGAGGCCTCCAGTGATGTGTGTGGGGCACTGGGAGGCCTCCTGTGATGTGTGTGGGGCACGGGGAGGCCTCCAGTGATGTGTGGGGCACTGAGAGGCCTCCAGTGATGTGTATGGGGCACGGGGAGGCCTCCAGTGATGTGTGTGGGGCACTGGGAGGCCTCCAATGATGTGTGTGGGGCACTGGGAGGCCTCCAGAGATGTGTGTGGGGGATGGGGAGGCCTCCAATGATGTGTGTGGGGCACGGGGAGGCCTCCAGTGATGTGTGTGGAGCACGGGGAGGCCTCCAGTGATGTGTGTCGGGCACGGGGAGGCCTCCAGTGATGTGTGTGGGGCACGGGGAGGCCTCCAGTGATGTGTGTGGGGCACGGGGAGACCTCCAGTGATGTGTGGGGCACTGGGAGGCCTCCAGTGATGTGTGTGGGGCACGGGGAGACCTCCAGTGATGTGTGGGGCACTGGGAGGCCTCCAGTGATGTGTGTGGGGCACGGGGAGACCTCCAGTGATGTGTGGGGCACTGGGAGGCCTCCAGTGAGGTGTTGTTGGTGGTTGAAGAGGTTGATGGTAGCTGTGGGGGGTTGATGGTGTTGTTGGGGGTTGTGGGGCAGTTGGTAGTCATTGTAGGCGGATGGTGGTGTTTGTGATAGGTTGGTGATGGTTGTGGGGGTCGGTGGTGATTGTGGGGGTCGGTGGTGATTGTAGGGATCGGTTTTGGTTGTATTTAATATTTGTGAATCAGAATGAATCAATATTTGTGCTGCAGAATCGAGCTATTAGCCCTTGGATCGGGTCTGTCTAATTACCCAAAGCTACTCAAAGCTTCCTTGCATTACGTAAATAATAATAATAATAATAATAATAATAATAATAATTTTTATTTAGGCAAAGGTACATACATAAAGAGATTTTACAAAGTTTGTTGGCTTTATAGATAGGAGCTAGTACATACAATGCCTAAAGCCACTATTACGCAAAGCGTTTCGGGCAGGAAAAAACACTACTGACTAAAGCTTAAAACTAATGGGTAAAAAGAAAAAAATGCGTTGAGTACAAATAAAAATAGAGGTAAAAGAGGGGGGAACATTGTTGAAAAAACAGCACAAATACAATTACAAATTATTACAGAAAATTACATTAAAACAGCGTTGATTTGTAAAACAAAAAAAAAAACAAAAAACATACATGGGTTGACAATAGAGAGGTAAGGTAGGTTACAGGGAATTTATTAATGAAGAACTACGATATACTTACTCACTATATAATGTTGGTACTGAATGTACAGCATGAAAACACATATTTTTACCCTGAAATAATATCATTTCACAAAGAAATTTGACGACACTAAGAGGCAGGTGACGTCACAGGAAGTCGACGCTCCAAGCGACAACATTGGGGCTTTAGGTAATTTAGACGGACCGCCCCGTCGCCTCCCAATTACTGTGTAAACTGACTGTACTTGTAGGGGGAATTTATTTAATAAATCCATTTATGATGTTACCCTCCAGATATATGGAGGGAAGGGAACGGGACTGTGCGAACGGAACGGAGCGAAACAGGAGGGAACCGAACTTGGGAAACGGAACGGAATGAAACAGGAGGGAACCGAACTTGGGAAACGGAACGGAATGAAACAGGAGGGAACCGAACTTGGGATTCGGAACGGAATGAAACAGGAGGGAACCGAACTTGGGAAACGGAACGGAATGAAACAAGGAGGGAATGGAACACTCCGGAAATAATCCAGCCCGTCCTCCAAACAAAGATCCAAAAGTGATTCCATGCACCCGCCAAACCCCCGGTTTATGAATGAAAAGCGGTTTACACACGACTCACAACTGCTGACGTTCGAACACTTCCGGAACAAGTGCTTCACTGACGAATTTTGTTCGAATCACAACGCTATAAATGCTTCACCCACGTACTACAAATACAAATAATCGCCAACAGAACCTAAACACCTGACCTAACCTAACCTATGCCTATATATACACAATATGCTAATATATTATAATATTAATTTATACTTGCGAAAATTCCCGTTTTGAATGAACAGCATGTTAAAATTTATGAATGCGTCTGTGGGGTTGACCGCTGGATGGAATGGACTTGAGTCGAGGACGGGTTGAATAATCGTATTGGGAGGGAAGATAAATGAACGACAGGGAAGGGAATGGAATTATATATATATTTTTTTTTTTACCCACAAGTGAGTACAGGAACAGACGACTGCTGACTCCAGTTAGGAGACTGAGAACTTTCCCGTCCCATAGCTCATGGTAATCCTCACCCACTAGTTTCCCCTGGAACACGACCCTCTAGTCCGTTAACAACCAGGAACCTAATTACTGCTGGGTGAACAGAGGCGCGCAATTAAAGATTAACGCCCCTCCCTAACCAGGACTCGAACCCAGACAAAAAATAAGTGGAGAGGCGTTACCACTGCGCCACCATCGACTACATATAAGGACTTGTTACGGGGGTCCAGAGAGTGGACCGAAACGTTGTTACTTGCACTAATTATACTGGAGTCCACGTGTGTACGGACTGGCTATTGGTTTCAGTCACGTTCTTGTGTGACATTCTCTGTTGAATATAATCTTGCGGGGGGGGGGGTGGACTTAGCAATACGCGACCGGTGCGGAAAAGCTGCGTTCGCTCGGTAATGAGACTCTTCGTCTTTATTAATTGTAAGTGACTATTTAGCTAACATTTCTGCTACCAGAAATGTTAGCCAAATATCCCCAGTTTGCTAACTGTAGGTAGTAACTAAGTGATTGTAACCTATCCACCGCTGCCCACTGGATGGGGGGCGGTGTGCAGGACAAACATATCAATTATGACACTACCTCTCTACATATGTCAGTTGCTTAATTTAGAAAATGTACTTTTGGTTGATCTCGAACCCATTGATGATGTAACGACGTATATTCAATTTTGTAACTAGCACATCAAGACTGTAACTTGCTCAGCTAAATGAATTGTGGGGTTCAGTCCCTGAGCCCATTATGTGCCTCTGTAACCCTCTCCACTACCGCCAAGAAGATGGGTATGGGGTGCATAATAAATGAACTATCTTCTTATCTTCTTATCTTGAGATGATTTCGGGGCTAAACTAAAACTACCGTCGCCTCCAAAGACCTGCCAAAAACATTTATATTTAGAATATGAAGGTGCTAAAATAGACTGAAGAGCGTAATATTCCTTTCGTGTTAAAGCTTATCAGATGTGAATACGATAGTTAGACCTGACCTTTGTCAGTGACGGAGCGAGGCCTGTAAGTTGAGTGGGGGCCCCACGAGCGTGGGAGAGTGTGGGCATCACAAGCGTGGGAGAGTGTGGGCATCACAGGCGTGGGAGAGTGTGGGCATCACAGGCGTGGGAGAGTGTGGGCATCACTGGCGTGGGAGAGTGTGGGCATCACAGGCGTGAGAGAGTGTGGGCATCACTGGCGTGGGAGAGTGTGGGCATCACAAGCGTGGGAGTGATCGAGGAACTGTCACCTGGACTTCAGAGGCTGACACCAAGACAGATGCGCCACCTGGGTGAGTGCACAAAAGCTTCAGGAAAGGAAGCTGCATCTTGCCTGATGCTCGCGTGCTAATTTCCCTTCCAGTTTTTTGCCCAAATTACCGCATAACACAACGTATTGTCAGCAGTGAGTTCTTGTAAGGCGAGTGTAAACATTTAGTGACTCTGGGAGTCGTCGAGGTACCACTAAAAGAACCCTAGATAAAGGTGGAAAGTTAAAACAAATGGTCGGTTATACTCCACTGGACTCGGAGGGGCGCCCTGTATAAGGCTAAGCTTATAATTGTGAAATTCTCGAGTGAGCGTATATAATTTATACCACAAGGAGACTTCCCTAATAAAGCTAAACGCATTGCTAATGACAGCGTGTTGACCTGGAAAACGCTTCAGACAGGGGCCAGAGCGAGAGAAAGAGCAGGTTGTGGAGGAGGGAATGGCATGGCCCAGATCGCAGGAGTAAACAAGATGCACAATAATAATGGAAGAGAGAGAGAGAGAAAGACTGGAGGCGCTGGAGAGAAGGTCGGGAGATCTCGGCCAGTGTTCCGTCTGTCTGGGAGGTCTCTTCTTCTTCTTCACGTCTGTCGCCCCCGCTCGAGATGAGGGATTGCTGGAGTTCCGAGTGAATGTGTGGGTAAGGTGATCACTTTCAAAGAGGCGAGTTGCAGCAATAGCTCCCCTGGCCATTTTTCTGAGCACTTAATACCAAGAGCATTAATGAAATCCGTCCGTTAACTCTAGCAACGCTCTCGTTGGTCTTCTGTTGCTTGGGACTCTGCTTTCAACAATGTATAGTTACTGGGTAACTGTCCTGCGCCTCAGCGAGGGGGCAGCACCAGCACAAGTGCCATGGGAACTGGCCAAGAGGAAATTAGAAGCAGGTATAGAGAATATTTTTATAACATGTGATGCCTCAGGCTATGAGAGAGGAGCAGAAGTAAGCGTGATGGTTTTTCCTGATGCGAGAAGAGTGGCAAAATATATATATATATCATTGTTAGAGAAAATAGCAGTCGTGCAGAAGCAGAAATGTGAGTTGCAGTCATTAAAGAGATATATACGCAGCAATAATTAAATTGAGACGATAAAAGAGAACGTAACAAATGTAGATAATTGTCAGGAGAAACTGCGAAAAGTTGTGCTGGATCGGGCGCTTCTGGATAAGACTTGTGGTTGTGCCTTTATATATAAGTAAACATGTGAGTGTAGTGAAGCGGAACAACACAGAGTGTACAACACTCCAGATGACGTTTCCAGTGTAAAAACTTTGTTAATTCTTCATCACGACAGCGCTCGTCTTGTGTGTGATCCTCTGTCCTGTGTGACAGTGAATATACCAGTATTATCCTCACGCTAATAACACCTAATTGAATTACTCAAATTAGGCAAATTTTTTATTTAATTTTGTCAATAAAGATGTTAATAATGGGTCGTTGTCATCACTGTGTGGTCTCTATACCTAATGTAGGTTTTGCTTTACAAGAATGTTAACACCATGCTATGTATCCTCACAAACCCTGTGTACCTTCTTCTATATAAATAAATCAATAAATAAATAAGTATTCTACAGTTAGGTCCTCAGAGGCACTGGCGCGACCTGTGTAGAAACAGTGTCCGTTCGTTAAAACATTTCCGAGGCTCGAACCCAGGTCGTCTGGCTTGTTATAGTCGAGGGAATTAGAGTTGGTAACCACTGCATCAAAGGGATTTTTGCTGTGCTAACTACTCGGGAAACAATGAGAAAACTTATAGTGTTATGACATTTAATAAAATTTTGAGAAAGCCTCATGATAAAGTGTTTGTAAAGGGAATCTGGAGAGTAATGGACATGTTGAAGGTTGTGGGAATGTTGTTAAATGTTGTGAGGAGCACATTCTCTATTCACTCTATTCAGTGAGAACAGGGTTGTATTTAGTTTATGCTGTAAATAGGTTACTAGTTTGATCTCAAAATACTAGACGGTGTGAAAATAGTGTATGTTAGTAATAAAGGGAGGTTGTTAAAGTTAATGTTTTCAGATGATGTAGTTTCTCTGACTGGAAATGATTGAGATAAATGTTATTAGTTGAAAGTTGTGTTGACGCGTGTCAGGCGACGGGAAATTATGAAAATGCGCAAAGCCAGTATAACTATATACTGGGAGAGATAGCGTGAGATAGCATGGGAGAGATAGGACCTGGTATAAGGGGACGGAGTTAGCGAAGGTTGACCAACCACTTGGGCCAAGTAAGCCAGGAAATGAACGTATCTGGTCCAGTGAAAATCCTGACTAGGAAGGAGACGGATAAGGTAGGCAGGGAAGACGTGCCAGTGATTACCATCATGCGGATACGAGACGTTGATGAGTACATTATTTTTTTACATTTTGCCCCAAGGGGCGAGTTGATGAGAGTGTGTGAGAGGGAAGGAGGGTGTGTGTGTGTGAGGTCATGCCAAAGACGTACCAAGCAGCGAGGAAAGGCCGCTCGAGCTCCATAACAAATGGAGGTGAAACGTGAAGGCTAGACAGGGAGACTGGGCCCCGAATGTAACAGCAGCTGCGGTTGGGCAAGCTGCAGCAGCCGCCGCCGCCGGGCCCCCACACTGCAAGGCTGGCCAAGGGCACGAAGATGCTCACACGAAGGGCAGAATTTCCAAATCCGGGCGAGGCTCTGATTCTTCAGTAAGACTTTCAACCCAAGCAACAATCTCAGCCTAGGAAGACCTGAATCTCTGGTAAGACTCCTAGGATGACCTGAACCTGTGGTAAGACTCTTAGGAAGACCTGAACCTTCTCCTGTGGGACTTCCTAACCCCGGTCAAGAGAGAGACTACACACAATACGGGCAAGATCCCTTTCTCATCTCATATTCCTACACACGCCTCGTCACACTAAATACCTGACTCCCCCGCCTTACGTCCACTGCCATACTTGTTACAGCACTCACACGCACTCACACGCACACATATCTCCAACCGCACACTCTAAATCAATAACCCACAAATGAACTAGTAATTGCACCAACACATTAATCCGAATTCAAGTGACGTGAAAAGCCTTTGCATGACCTCAGCCTGCTACAAGTCTTGCAGTTGGCAGTGGCCTGGATCCGTTCTTCCAGCAGCCTCGGCCATTTGCCTCTAACCGTCCCGAATCTGGCTGCGTTAAAACCGGCGCTGATGCGGCCCAAGTCGTGAGGAGTCCCGCGGGTTGAGAGCTGGTGGAATAATTCTAAGTGACTGTGTAATATTTTACCTGCCACTGTAGCCAGGGCAACACCTGTGTTGAGGCTCTTGGTGTGAGGCCGTCAGCATTTCCTGTGTAAAGGAAAGTGCTTGGTAGATTGCGGCCGCCAGGCGGGTATAGAATGCTTGTCGTTATTCCAGACACATTTCTTCCAGCATTTATCACGAAGCTGGCCGTGAGTTCTGACCTACTCTCACTAAAATTACACTCTTGTTTCGCAAAATTGGTCTTTCGGGCTGTTTACGAACGGATAGACCTCCCCTAGGGAGCGAAAGCTAATTAATTAGACCTCTGTTGCGGTTGGGGAAGGCGTTGTCGGGGTCTGTCTGTGCCCTGATGGGTACAGACCGTCTGTTCATGATATGGCAGAAGTGAGGCTTCGTGAGTACCGTCACCTCATTCAGTCATTAGCCAGGTCGAGCGACTAATAACTAGTCTGAGGAAACAAGGTGTGCGCCGGGCGAGCATCCTGGCCACACTGACACCAACACAGATGATTTCGGGGATTAGTGTCCCCGCGGCCCGGTCTTCGACCAGGCCTTCACCCCCAGGAAGCAGCCTGTGACAGCTGTCTAACTCCCAGGTACCTATTTTACTGCTAGGTAACAGAGGCATCAGGGTGAAAGAAACATTTTGCCCATTTGTCTCTTCCTCCACCGGGGATCGAACCCGGAACGTCAGGACTATGAATCCGAAGCGCTGTCCACACAGCTGTCAGGCGCCCCAAGCACACAAGAGACTGGCCGCTGGTGCTGGTATTGACTCATAATATTAATAATACCTTACTTCAGCCAATTGGGCACAGTTTCTTTCACCCTATGCTCCTGTTACCTAGCAGTAAAATAGGTACCTGGGTGTTAGTCAGCTGTCACGGGCTGCTTCCTGGGGGTGGAGGCCTGGTCGAAGACCGGGCCGCGGGGACACTAAAGCCCCGAAATCATCTCAAGATAACCTCAAGATAGATCAAACGCGGCATAGAATCTTTTGTATTATATTCCATTCAGCAAATATATACATTCATACATATATATCTGTATAAAATAGAATGTCCGTCGGAGAAAATCTGTCCGTGTGTCCTTCGTGTGTGTGTGTGGGACACATGAGGCGAGACACTTGAGGCTATCCTCAACCAACGTCCATACATGATACATATGGGTTATGGGAGTGTCACAGATCAGTCAGGGTCGGCCCAAGTGTCATTGCTTTAAGGAATATCGGCATCTTAAATGCCCTCCCTTACGATTTTCATGGTGTCAGAAATAAAATCATGGGTTGTGAAACCCGTAGAGTTTTGATCATTACTCTCCATTGGCTGATAAAGATTCATCCACCCAAGAGGTGGCACGGGCATGAATAGCCCGTAATTTTACTCTTCACAGTTTACCCGGGTTAAATAAGGGGTAAAGAAGGAAGAGTGGGCTGAGAGAAGTAAAGGAGGAGAGAGAAAATGGGGGATAGAGGTGGAGGGAGAGGAGAAGAGATGGAATAGAGGGAGATTGGGAGAGAAGATGGAGACGGGGGAACATTTATTGTGTTTACGTGATGGTAAATGCACAGATTGTCTATTCAACAAGTCGTTTCTACGGGCTAACCATAGCCCATGCTACTTTGGAACTTTTATTCTAAGTAGCTGAATCTAAAACAACAACAACAACAAGTCGTAAAGCGGTGGACATGACGGCCTCAGAGTCTAAGCGACCACCATCTCCTCTCAGGTTGAAGAGACATGTAACCTGGGGCCAGATTCACAAAGCAATTACGCAAGCACTTACGAACCTGTACATCTTTTCTCAATCTTTGGCGGCTTTGTTTACAATTATGAAACAGTTAATGAGTTCCGAAACACCAGAAGGATGTTTATAACAATAACAGCAGCTGATTGGGAAACTTTCATGCTTGTAAACTGTTTAATAATTGTAAACAAAGCCGTCAAAGATTGAGGAAAGATGTACAGGTTTGTAAGTGCTTCCGTAACTGTTTCGTGAATCTGGCCCTTTGGTCTCCTCGTAGGGCTTCTCTCATGCAGAGAGAGAGAGAGAGAGAGAGAGAACGTTGCGTATCATACACAATAGTATAATGACATTGAAATGTTTCTTTTTATATATAAAATTGTGTACGTTATTGACGGGTTTGGATAATTGTTTGCTAGATAGCTGATTTTTTCTATAAAAAAATAACTGATTTTTTCTATAAAAAAGATAGCTGATTTTTTCTATAAAAAAGATAGCTGATTTTTTCTATAAAGCTGATAGCGGGAGAAGAGGTGCGTGAAGGGATAGGGGGAACTGTGTTAAATGATTTACTTAGACAGGTTGGGTTCTGTTGGATAGATATGACGATAAGATATTTCAGGCGATGACTGAAATATCTATCAGGTATTTCAGGCGATGAATGAGCCTCACAGGTGTACTCACCTGCCTTACTCACTGCTTTACTCTGCATGCTCACTCACACGTTCTTTTAATCGTATATTTTACTTATTCTCTTATACAGCCATGGAATTGTAAACCAGTCGTTAACTACCTGCTTTATTCACTCATTCACTAGATGCTGTACTCTCTCTCAGTTATGCACTAGCTCCTTCACTCACCTCAATCATTCACTCGTATGATCATATCATTCAGCCATCTGTTGCACTCATTAATGTTCTCTCGCACTCTCCTTCAGTCTCTCCCTTCCCTGAAGTTAGTCTCCCTTCCCTGAAGTTAGTTTCCCTTCCCTGAGGTCAGTCTCTTCATTTTGGTCCCTTCCTCTTTTTCCGTAGGTCACCTCTCTTACCTTACTCCTTCTCCTCTTCCTCCCTTCACTTTGCTTACTGCCTCCCTTCCTTAGATCACCCTTTTACCTTAGGTCACTGCCTTCCTCCCTTTAAGTGGCACTCTGGCTCTCCCAAGGTGCCCCTGCTGCCTCCCTGGCTACAGGGGACACAACCAGTGGTGGCGGACACCACCAGTGGTGCCGGACACCACCAGTGGTGCCGGATACAACCAGTGGTGCCAGACACAACCAGTGGTGCCGGACACCACCAGTGGTGCCAGACACAACCAGTGGTGCCAGACACAACCAGTGGTGCCAGACACAACCAGTGGTGCCGGACACAACCAGTGGTGCCAGACACAACCAGTGGTGCCAGACACAACCAGTGGTGGCGGACACAACCAGTGGTGCCAGACACAACCAGTGGTGGCGGACACAACCAGTGGTGCCGGACACAACCAGTGGTGCCAGACACAACCAGTGGTGCCGGACACAACCAGTGGTGCCGGACACAACCAGTGGTGCCGGACACAACCAGTGGTGCCAGACACAACCAGTGGTGCCAGACACAACCAGTGGTGCCAGACACAACCAGTGGTGCCAGACACCACCAGTGGTGGCGGACACAACCAGTGGTGGCGGACACCACGCGCGGCACGTTCTCCCAACAGTCCCATCGGCTCCTCTAACAAGGGAATTAAGAGATTGTATCATTAGCTTTAATGACGCCCCCAAAAAAATTAAGCTGCCACCGTCGCTCCAGGTACGGCCGGAGACGCCCGCTAACTATGTCCTCATTGGTTGTCAGCCGGTCGTTAGAGAGACTCTCTAATTGGTCAGTGCCAGGCGTGGGCCGGGCGGCTTACATCACTGCCTGGTGTTACTCTGTGATAACTTGTCAGTGCCTCGACCCCCCCCCCCCCCCGTGTTTGTGTTGTGATTGTGCTGTTGTTATGTTGTTTTGGTGTTCTGATTGGTTAATTCTACGAATTGTTAGTTAAGGTGGTTGTGAGTGGCGCACGTTGCTGCCGGGGGGTTAGTGAGGACCATGATTGGTGTGAAGGGAAGGGAACTATTACGGGGAGGGGGAGCGCCAAGCCATTACGACTTTATAGCACTTGGAAGGGGTCAGGCTAAGGATTTGGGATGGGACGGGGAGGTGGGGGAAGGAATGGTGTCTAACCTCTTGGACGGTCGGGGATTGAACGCCGACCTGTATGGGGGAGGCCCCAGCAGAGTGTGGGGGACGCCCCAGCAGAGTGTGGGGGAGGCCTCTTCCTCACAGACACTGCTGGGGCCTCCCCCCCGCCCCCACCCCTTGGATCTGCAGTAATGAAGCCTCCCAAAAGGTCTGTTTAAATATTTCGCTTAATGCAGTTGTGTGTGTTTGTAAGTGGGAGATTATGAGTGTGCACGCGCGCCAGTATTTATGTGCACTCACCCAGTTGTACTCATATAGATGTGCTTGCGGAGTCGTGCATCTGCTCTTATGCCCCGCCTTCCGACCATCACTAGCTCAACGCAGTGGCTCTGTTCGCTGGTTTTACTTAATGTATTGTATTTACATTTTAAGTTGTGTATGGAATTGGCTTCGACCAAGTTCCCTCCATCTATTCCGTTCCACTTATTTATGACTCTTAGACATGAACAAGTTCTTTCTGACATCTCCGTGGCCTATATCTGTGGTTCCAATTTCCAACTATATAATCTCGTTCTGTTGTTCTTAAATGTGAACATTACCGCTATTTCTACTTTTGTCAATCTTTTACGTCGTTGTTATGCCCTATTCCTTCTTTCCTCCAGTGTCCAGCTCCCTCAGTCTTTCTTCATAGCTCAGTCCCCTTTGCTCAAGCACCTGCCTTGTTGCATATTTTTGGACTTTTTTTAGTGTTGTTTTCTTTGGGGTTTATTTAGGTAGGGGGGGGTTCCATGCCGTGGCACCATACTTAATAACTGGTATTACAGACGATGTGTCCAGCGCTTTGTCCAAGCGCTGGACAAGTCCAAGTGCTGTATCTTTGTCAAAATTCCGGAAGGATAACCGGACATTTGCCAGCGTGGCATATGCTGCTCTCGTTATCCTGCTGGTGTGTACCTCTGGTGTTAGGTCTCCAGTTATGTCCACTCCTAAGTCTCTCTCTTTTTCAAAAGTTGGAAGTTGCCTTCCCTTCATCTTGTACCGTATCTGAGGTCTTCTTGCTCTAACTCCTCTCCTCATAACCTTGCATTTGTCAGGGGTTAAAGTCTAGTAGCCATTTCTCAGACCGTCTCTGGAGAGTGTCAAGTTCATCTTGTAATGTATTGCAGTCCTCCTCAGTTCTGAGTCCCGTCATTAGTTTAGCATCGTCAGCAAACATGGATAAGAATGAGCTTACTTCATCTGTTAGATCGCTTTCATATATTAGGAACAGTCTGGGCACTAATACCGACCCTTGAGGTACTCCGCTCATTACCTTTCCCCATTCTGATAGCTCTCCTCTCGCTGTGACTCTCTGCCTTCTTCCTAGTACTACAGTGTGACCATCTGTGTTTCATGTGCCCCACTCTTATCAATATCAGTATAGACACGATCATTTCCAAGCAACTCCCGTCTGCAAGGACCATATATGCGGCCACCCGTCCAGGAAAGTGACGACTCTTCTGTATGGAGCAGTGACCAGCGAGACAGCCATAGTGAGCGCTCATGGGTCTACAGCCACTGTGGTCACGGGCGGCGGGTAGCGTCCGACCCCTTGAGAGCTATCATATCCGGGCATCAACTTGCACAATATGTAAATCTTTAATTTTTTGCCGCGGGAGATGCGGGGGAGGAGGAGGAGGAACACGGCCCGCAAGGCCGAAGTATTAGCGGTGATCTTGTGAGGAAGGTAGAAAGTGGTTCAAGACGAAGAGTGATCTTGCCGAGGGCAGTGGACCAGGTCAGCGCCGGGAGAGTAGCAGCAGCCCGTGGCAGCGACCGGGCCTCCGCGATACACATTTCTGACAAGCATCTCTGCTCCTCTGCCGCCGCTCCCGTCACGGGCACAGGGCCCCAGGCCGCAGGCGCCACAGCGGGCGAGGAGGCTGTCTCACCACACAGGAGTCTCGACCGTACGCGAGGATACACACTGCACTGTGTTGAAGACGAGAGAGAGTTGTTAAGTCAAGGCTGAAGAGTCGTGCATGTGAGAAGCTCTGGGAGGGGGGGAAGGTATGGGGGAGGGGTGGGGAGGAAGGGGCAAGGGGTGAGAGGGGGGCACATAATAGACAATAAATTATTTCTTAAAGTATGCGACGCTGCACCTTAGTCCATTTTCCAGACATTAAACATTATCACTTCATTCGGATCTCCACGAGCAGAGATCGTGGCGCAAGAAAATCAATTTGGAAACAGAAAGTGATTCCTTGCTATTTCGGTCGATTTCGAGGCGATTGGAGTGAATGGGATAGCGTGAAGGCTGAGCAGGATGGTAGAGTGACGGCAGCCTACCACCACCATGGGATGACCTGCTCTCCCCACCACCACTACCATGACATGACCTGCCCTCACCAACCACCATGGGACGGCTTTCCATCCTCACCAGCAATAAGGAACGCGCAGCGCATCACTCTTGCACTTGTTTTCTCATATATTGGCCGTCAGAGGCTAGGTCATACAAGCCTTCACTTCCTGCGCTCACGTCCTCAAAGTAAAAAAGAATGATAAAAACACAAGAACATCGCCACCATTATCCGGGTGTTCTGGCAGAGCGCGTGAGCGCCCTCGCGCTCTCGTGATCCAGTTCTTGATAATACGTGAAGACACATTTATCTGATAAGTAAATTTAGTTAAATTCTTGAACGAAGTTACGGGTATTTGAACAATTGAATTAGAGAATGCTAGAGTGAGGAGTTGTGAGAAAGTTTGCAGTGTTTCCTTACGATTTCACCATCATATAGTCTAAATCATATAGTCTAAGATGTTCGGTTGCTTCAGAAATTTTCACACACATTGATAAATTTTTCACCAAGCCCAAGTCGCTGTAGTTTACACACCAGACAATTGTGTCTTGGCCGGACACGTGCTGCAGGCCACGTGTCCCTGGCTCGGACACGTGTTGCAGGACACGTGTCCCTGGCTCGGACACGTGGATCCTCTCCACATCCCAGTTACTTGCTTCATCTTGCACTCATTTGTATTATAGCAGGTCTGTTGTGGTTCTCTTGTCTCGCAAACTAAATTTCCTGTTCCTTAATCATCGAATCTTACTAACCAAGATGGTTTTTCTAGACGTGTTATTAGACGCGCACATATTGTAAGGATGTTGGGGCTGACTCTGGTTCGAGGACCGTGGCAATATTTATAACGAGGATTTTTTCTAATTTTGTGTGTGATGTTAGAGACAGACACGCGGTAATTGGTGAGAAGAGCACATGTCGGTCTCCGTAAATTGCATATAAAGTGAGAAGCAAGAAGACCCACCCGTCCTCCCAATAGCACGTCGCATTTTGACGTATAAATTGGCCAAAACACTGCCGTACAAGGAAATTGTTGCGGCTCTCGAAGTTGATATAATGTCCCGTTTTCTGTGTTTGGGTCCTCTGGCACAGCGGCCGCCAACCGCTCGTCCGCAGAAAACATTTTTTGCATTTATTATGTTTTATTAATAATCAAACAAAAATAATATTCTAAGAAATTCTTATATTCTTCATGTTTTATTTTATTTGTGTATTGTATGTAATTGTGTGTTTTCTTTAACTGTTATATTACGGCATCAAGTAATTTGACTTTAATAACTATCATTTCTTGTTTGGTTTCAGATTCGAATGCAATAAACCAATAATGCGTGAAATAAAGCAGAGGAATATTTTGCATTTCTTTAGTACTACAAAAAGATAATGTAACTAATGATAATAGTAACAATAGTAATATATGTACTTGACCGTGAGCTGATCAATGGTTCCTCCACCGTCCTCGTCAGCCACCATTACCAACAACATTCCAACTGGAGGCGGAGAGAATAAAAAACTCAAAATAACATGAAAATATGATTCACTTGAAATTTGGATTTATTCAAGAACCTGGTAGTGAATTGCAGCCTCCCCGGCCGCTTTGTGTGGTGTGTTCTGAGAATTTATCCAAAGATGCCATGAAACCTTCCAAACTCGAAAGATACTTGCAATCAAAACACCCGGGGATTTAGCTAGGAAACCACTTGAATATTGTCAAAGAATGCGTGAAAATATACAAAAGCAAGTAAATTGCTTTAACAAAAATGACTGTTGGGGATAAGTCCTCATTACTGGACCGCGGGATTTAAATTAACGGTCCGCGGGATCATATTAGTGGTCGATAGGATTTTAAAATTATGAATATAGTGATTCGTTAGGTTCGAAAGGTTGGTGACCACTGCTCTGGTAGGTTAGGATAAAGCACTTTAGTACGAGAGTTTCTTCAGACTGGGAACGCAGAAGGGAATTGGCCGGGAAGCTCACCCGTTCCCCCCGCCATCAGGGGGTAAAAAACGGAATGAAGTAGCCTGATACTAGTAGATACTGCGCCGTTATCATGCCCCGCCCACCACATCCTTTGTGTCCTATAAGTTCGCCTGCTAACCATCAACAGCTAGTTTTTTCCCACTTGTGTCATGCTCATTCTCGAATTATATTGGAGGACGTTGTTCCAGTAGGTTAGTCTCTTACAGCGAGTCCCAACTCGTCAGCGGCTGGCGTTCCTCTCTCATGCCTACAAAAGGGTTGGTGCGTTGTGTGGGCGTCTGCACTCTTTGCGGGATATACAATGTGATGTACAAGCTTCTAAATCATTAAGTAATAGTTTCTAGAGCATTAGTATGATCCTAGAGCATTCGTATGATTCTAGAGCATTAGTATGCCCCTAGAACATGTATATGCTCCTAAATATGCTTTTTAAATATATAAAGCAAATAAATATGCTTTTAGAGAATATACTATATATGCTCCTGAAGCATTAGCATGCTCCTAGAGCATCTATATGCTCATAAAGTTAGCCGCATATATGAAAATAAAGGAAGGAACTAAATGGCAGAGCGGTAAGGAGCATTAGACACTGACGAACCATCCCATATCAAACAATCTCAACCGATCAGAACGTAATGATCCTGACGACCAAGACTGAAGACCAGCACACACACCGCCCCAGACATCATAAGAACATAAGCGTCAAGGAACGACTGCTGGTCTATTTGCCCATCCGCCTTACTTATTGGCTGTACAGATGCGATTGATTGATTGGTGAAGATTAAGCCACCCGAGAGATGGCACGGGCATGAATAACCGTAATGTACAGATGCGGCTGCCACACCTAATTTGTAGCCACGTCGTCTCTGCCTTTGAGAATGTTGACAGGCTCAACCAAACGCATCTCTTAGCACCCCCCCTGGAGCAGTGAGCACCCACTTGGAGCAGTGAGCACCAACCTGGAGCAGTGAGCACCCACTTGGAGCAGTGAGCACCAACCTGGAGCAGTGAGCACCCACCTGGAGCAATGAGCACCCCCCCTGGAGTAGTGAGCTCCCCCTGGAGCAATGAGCACCCAGCTGGAGCAGTGATCAGCCTTGACACGGTATACCGGCCGGGGTCGTCGTGGAGCGAGGGAATGGCCGGCCCTCTGGCCAGTATGGAGGAAAGGAGGCCCTTGACCACCCTCTCCTACAACCCCCCTTCCACCGCCTCCACCGTCACGACCTCTCCTACTTACCCGTTTAAAGAGTGCCGCCAATTAACCCGCCTCTTGCACTCACAGAGGAGAGAGAGAGAGGAAGACTAAAGAGGGAGGTCGGGGGTACTCGAATCCCCCGTTGTTGAGTGCATTTTTCGACGCGGGTAACGGAGGAAAGTGAAACGAGTAGCCTAACATTAGAGACGCCTAACGCACTACTTACTGTATATTCCGATCCAGCCATCCACGCTGGATTGTGTGTCTAAGATGACGAATTATTGATCAGGTGCTAAATAAGGTCCTGAAAACACTAGGTGTGTCTCCACAGGAGCAGGATATGTTGTTCTTGGATAGTAGATGGGGGTCCTTTGAAGACTGGCGCTTTGTGTATTAGTGGCTTTATTAAATATGCATGCTCTATATCAATTAATAAACCGCTGTATCATGCTCTGTATATTTTGTATGAATACAAATTATTATTATTATTATTATTATTATTATTATTATTATTATTATTATTATAAAATTGTGTTCATAGGGACTGGATGTTATCCCCAGATACTAGATGTTATTCCCAGATACTAGATGTTATTCCCAGATACTAGATGTTATTCCCAGATACAAGATGTTATTCCCAGATACTAGATGTTATCCCCAGATACTAGATGTTATTCCCAGATACGAGATGTGGTCCCCAGACACTAGATTTAATCCCAAGACAGTAGATGTAGTACATAGGCTTTAGATATGGTCTCCAAATGATTGATCAGAGGGAAGACTGAAGTGATCTGGAGGACCAGTTCTGAGTTGAGCTTCAGGGCACAACTCATCTAACCAACACTTAGAAGTTAAAGTCCTCCATACCAGCACTGGCAATCTGGATGACGTGTTCAGCTCGCCTGGGTGAATCACGCGAAGAGACTTAAGTGTCTTTCCAAGTAAAGTCAATATGCACTTTTTTTAAGACTGGTACACTCAACAGAGTGAAAGTGCAAAAGGCGGCTGGGAGATTTGGAGATTGAAAGTGGAATTGTTAAGAAACAAGAGAGAGAAAATGACGTTATGATTAGAAGATCCTTAAGGGACAGATGCAGTAAAAGTGAGATACAAGGTCTGTATGTCAAAGGTTTGTGGAGTAAGTGTATGTTGGTTTGGAATATATGTAGGCTGATGAATGAGTTGTTCCAGACCGTTAAAAGTTGAGAAGTTGAAAGCTGTTTCTCCTTGAGGACCAGTATAAGACTGAAGCCAGTCATTCTGGTGAACATTGAAGTCTCTCTAGGCAAATTATTTAGCGATTCGTGATTCAAGAGACGAGTTTTGGTGACAAGAGACAGAAACGTCATTAAAGCCACAGGAAGAACCAGGTTATAACGAGATAAAAAAAAAACGGTTAGTGGCAAGAGCATCGGAGACCTGTGATTCAGCAAGAAGATAGCAAGTGATGTTCTACAGAAGAAAGTCTGCAAATATTACATAACGCTATTGCAAAAGAAGAGTTGACCACAGAACAATTAGTGACGTGGGTTGAGTCGATACTGTTATTACCAAGAGTCTCTTCATGGCAACAGATTCAACCCTTGATCTAGAGATTTTAGCTCCCTCACCAGAGATAACCGTCGCTAGGTATCCTATTGTAGGCAGAACCATACTATAATTTTCAATTGCAATATATATGCCAATACACGCTGTAACCAATAGGCCTGTTGCATATACGCGAAAATAAATATCAAAGATTATTCAATAATACCTACTCGATAAATTTTCTGAGAACAGCAATATTTAAAGTTAATCTAGGAAAAAAAGACCTATAACATTAACCAAGGCTAGTGAGCCTTGGTTAATGTTATAATGATTAATAACGTCGGTTAATAATGTCGTGCCTTGGTTTCCTGGGCACGAATTAACATTTTGATCCTTGGATTTGTATGTGGATTAGGTTTGTACGCCCCCACTAATATTATATTTATTTATATAACATTATTTCATAATATTCTCATGTGGGCCGCCAAGTCAAAGCTCCAATTTATAATTGTATCTTCCTCGTGTATAAAATATTTAGCAATAAATTAAACTTTATCATTTTTCTTATGTAGACGATAGTCTACATAAGCTGGAGGTGTTATCGTTGCTCATGTTGTATAGCGTGACCAACACTTTACATATATAATATATATACAAACAAAGCGGCCACAGAAAATGAGAATTGAGAAAACGGAACGAGAGCGTGTGCCACCTTGGCCACCTAGTGTATTGGTGCAGAACCAGGCCAGGGAGCCTCACCTTAGTTGCCAAAGATTGACCCACCACGGCTCTTGGGGGTCCCTCCTCTCAACCCTTAATCAACAACAACAACATTGGACTTATTCGGCTGCCATGGACATGTGAAGGGACTTGTCTTTAGGCCGGGGCAGCACGTCCACCCCAGTGACTTACGAGGACACGATCCTGGATGAAGCAGCAGAAATACCAGTTATCCTTATCCAATCAGCAACAGGTCAGTGTTTCTTTACGAATTCTCGAACCCTGTGAGTGAGGAACTGCAGGCTGGGGTGCTGGGAACTCATTGTTTACTGAACACAGCAGCGGTAAAACAGGGATCCCATGGGATCATTATGTACAAAATGAGGAATATTATAGTCTTGTGGGCCCGTATTTTGTACATTTGACAGTCCGACTGTACAAATCTACAGAGATATGTTTCGTTCAACTCCAGCCTGTAGTGTTAACATTGTACCTAAGGTAGGCTTAGGCTATACCGTGAAGCACAGATATTGTACGCATTAAATAAATAGTAGGCTATATAAGACAAGGGTTGCAAACAGTTATTCCTTATTTTGAATGTGACTTCATAGATCCAGAATGAGAAGATTTATTTGTAACACCTTCTACAAAACATTACAATAATGGATGGACTAAACATGTGTACTGCAAGACAGGCATTTTTGGTGTAAAGTGAGGAACATTTAGCTTATAATTTGAAATGTGATTTGTATTGGGAAAACAAAGTGTAGTTTTTCATTCGAGCAGTTAGACAGATTAGGCAAAATTTTATCACAAAATTAGGATAAGAAAATTTAATGTTCAAGTATGTTTATTGAGATAATAAAGAAATGCATCTCAAAGGATAGAGTAGCTTAGGCTATTTCTACCCCCCTATAATGAATTAATATGCACTAAATATAAAATTAAATTAATCATTTTTTTCACACCCTCAGCATTCTACCTCAACAGATTCTGGGATTGTCCCTAATCAAAACTCTAAACACACAGCTCATACAACATGTTTCTGACTTTAGTAGGACTTAAAAAGCGTCAGTAAGTCATCTTTTTGTGAGAGTAGTTAGTTCCTTCACAATTACAAATCTCTAACTTGGAGGGGGGGCAGTTGTTTTATTCTATCATATAAACCTGCAACACTATTATTTACATAACTAATTCTTAAGTTATATTTCCTAACACTTAAGTTGATATTTCTGGAAAGGTTGAAGTGAGCAGTGACAAGTGAGTGAAAAAAAGAAGAGCTGATTGATTAAGATGAATTGATAATTCCCTTCAGACAACATGATGGATATCATTCGTCCATGCATTATTTCTTCAAATATAGATGTGGACATTAGACCAGGTAAATTGCAATAAGTGCGAGGATGGACTTTTAAGGATACATCTTAAACATTTCTTCCATTCACAATTAAGCACCAAGATCAGTATTTTACGGGTCCCATACATTAATTTCGACCAGGTATCAAGACCAAATACATTCATAATGACATATATTCTGGTTTTCAGGTTTCTAATAGCATCAGAAAAATTTACCAGTGGTCCCCTTGAGGATATTATATGGCCAAGATGCTCCTCAAAATACTTTACCAGAATCTGTTTAGCAATTTTAGCTTAGTATCTAGATAAAAAGGAAGTCCGGTGAGTTAAAAACAGTTACAGTACATTTGGCAAGACTAAACATTAGGTTCTATTTTGTGCTATATCTTTCACATACTTCTATCAAGTTCTCCAAAAGTATCTCTGGTCAGTGGGAGAACTAAATTATCTGCAAAACAGAAAACATTGGTCTTGGTACTGCCTCTGCGACAATCTGCTCTGCTGGCTCTTAACTCTTTCAAGAGTGGGTCAAGATACATAGCAAACCATATGGAATTAAAAACGGCACCTTGCCTGGCCCCATTTTTAGTAGAGCATTTTCAGAGAAGATATTATTCCCTTTCGCAGTTAATTTGAATACCTGAAATATATATATATATATATATATATATATATATATATATATATATATATATATGTCGTACCTAGTAGCCAGAACTCACTTCTCAGCCTACTATGCAAGGCCTGATTTGCCTAATAAGCCTAGTTTTCATGAATTAATGTTTTTTCGACAACCTAACCTACCTAACCTAACCTAACCTAACGTTTTCGGCTACCTAACCTAACCTAACCTATAAAGATAGGTTAGGTTAGGTTAGGTAGGGTTGGTTAGGTTCGGTCATATATCTACGTTAATTTTAACTCCAATAAAAAAAATTGACTTCACACATAATGAAATGGGTAGCTTTATCATTTCATAAGAAAAAAATTAGAGAAAATATATTAATTCAGTAAAACTTGGCTTATTAGGCAAATCGGGCCTCGCATAGTAGGCTGAGAAGTGAATTCTGGCTACTAGGTACGACATATATATATATATATATATATATATATATATATATATATATATATATATATATATATATATATATATATATATATATGTTCTCTCTTTGTTTTTTGATGTTTGAAAAACTTTTGACAAACTTTTTAGAGAATTGCTTTGCAAATAAGTATGTAATCATATATATATATATATATATATATATATATATATAACGATAACAGGACATACTTATTTGCAAAGCAATTATCTATAAAAGTTTGTCAAAAGCTTTTCAAACAGCAAAAAACAAAGAGAGGACAGAGCTACTCTATTAGTTGTATTAATGAATAGTTTCCACTACGAAACTACAGAACGTCGTTTCTGTAGCTTCTTTATCCACAAAAAAAGTAAATTATATTTATCAAAGAGAATGCCTGTTTGCCTGTCCAGACGCCTGGTGCTGGCTTCACCCAACTTTTCAAGATGACACATGAGTGGTATTTGATTGTCATAGGGGGGTCGGAGAACCACATTCCCTCCCTTTGAAAGCCGCACAAGGTTGATGGACAGTTGACAAGCAGGACCAAAGAGCCGAAGCTCAACCCTCGCAAGCACAAGTAAGTAAGTACACACACACACACACACACACACTCGCCCCGTGACAAAACCCAGGGAGGATTGACAGGGAACCAATCCATAACTGTTCGCTCCCTTCTGTTCACCCAGCAGTAATTGGGGACCTGGGAGTAAAACAGACTGACAGGCCCTGTCGCATGGGAAACTAGTAGGGTAAAGCTTACCATGAGCTCTGGGAAGGGAAAGCTCTCATCGTGCTAACAGGAAACTCCTGTACCTGGCTAACATAGCTTCCCCTTATCTTTTTTAACATTCTTATAGATTCTCAACCATTGCAGGGCTTCAATGTGCAGATATTGAATATTTATATTTGACAACATTACATATATTGCGGGGCCTAGTTCATTACCCTTTTGAATTAACTTTTTATTTTATTTTTTTCTAATTTCACCCGAAAATTCATTAAACTTTTTTCTTAAAGGTTTATCTGCAACTTTTGATATACAAATATTATCTTCCTCTTTCTTAATCCTCTTTATGACTTGATGATACTGAATCCTAGTGAGTCAGGGTTCATTCCTGACTGTAAGTTCATATACTGCCAGGTCTAACATCTCTCGAATTATTTACTTCAGCACTAATAACGTACTTAATAATTTACATTTATGAATAAAACATTTGAATTTGAATATTTCCCCAGTCTTAATTGTATCGATAGCACACAACCCATCAGACTGTTATTTAGTTAACTAATGTTCATGGCAAGCTTCACCGACCTCAACATATTCTGAACCAATTACTTTAAGAAATAATTGAGTCTGCTCGTCTACGACTCTATAATGGTCCAGGACGGACCGAAACGTCGTTTCTTCATTTTCTGATATGTGTGGGGTTGGATATAATATCCTACTCTTCTAATGGAAGAGTGTTGAAGGCACAAAAGGCTATAAAGCTATTTTTTGTCCCTTTGATGTTTGAAGGTCGTTTGTGGGCTATGTGATCATGGTTACCTGAAGAACTTCATGCAGTATTTTCCTTCAATCTCGTGTGTATTCGCTTGTGGAGGTCTGAGGTTGTCTCAAATATCTGGAATATTAGCACCGACCACTCAGAGCGATGAAGATCCTATTGGATCCGATTGGATGAAGTTAGTTAGTTTAGTTCATTTATTATGCACCCCATACCCATCCTGTGGGCGGTAGTGGAAAGGGTTACAGAGGCACATAATGGGCTCAGGGACTGAACCCCACAATTCATTTAGCTAAGCAAGTTACAATCTTGATGAGCTAGTTACAAAATTCAATATAAGTCATCACATCAACAATGGGTTCGAGATCGACCTCAAGTACAGGTTCTAAATTAAGCAACTGACATATGTGGAGAGCTAGTGTCAAAATTTATATGTTTGTCCTGCACACCGCCCCCTATCCAGTGGGCAGCGGTGGATAGGTTACAATCACTTAGTTACTACCTACAGTTAGCAAACTGGGGATATTTGGCTAAAATTTCTGGTAGCAGATCATTTTGAATGAAATATTGACACATCGCTGGAACATTGGTTATAGAATTGTCTCTAAATTCACGTATCTTTTCGCACTCCATCACATAGTGACGGAGGGTGTGCGAATAATTTTGTTGACACAGTTTACATTTGGTCAGGTCTACATCAGCAGATAATGAGAATTCCCAGAGATACTTGTAACCGAGTCTAAGCCGAGCAGTAGTAACATCTAGAAGTCTGCTGATTTTATTGGATGATCCATAGATGTGTGGCTCCTCTTGCATGATAGTATGATGATAGATGGAATTACTGGTGTCAATTTCACTTTGCCTCAGATCTACAAGATCTTGTTGAAGTTCTCGGTGTACAGCTGCTCTCAGATTGCTCATTGACAATCCAAGGTTACACTCAACGGCTCCTTTAAAGGCAGATTCTTTGGCTAACTTATCAGCTCTATCATGCATTCGGAGGCCAACATGAGATGGAGACCACATGAAATGGACTCTGTTACCATCCTTAATAATTTTGTTGTATTTGTGTCTAGCTTCGGACACGAGCATGTTACAGTTATGTCTTAAAGAGTTGAGAGCATTTAAGGATGAAGATCTCCCTTGTCGCTGGAAATCCTATTGGTGAAAGCGAGCTCCACCTTTGTTGAATGGCCACGATTTCATAGTTCATGTACTGCGACACAGTACTGATTGAAAAATGTTAAATATGATGTGGTTCATGATGATCCATTGAGTAACTATGATTAAATAACTTGTTATTTATTAGTAAGTGTTAGTTAAAATATTTGTATTTAATGTGTTCTGTTTCTGAGGCAGAGTGAAAAAACAACATGGTAGAAAAATTTAATAAATGAATGAAAAGATACGAATAAGCAAGACGTATTTGAACACGGAATAACAAAGTAATAACTTTTAAAGGAAAATTAAATTGCGCAAAGCACAAATAAACAATATGATGTAATGAACACGCAGGCATGAGGCTATGAAGTCATACCTCTAAGTGGTATGAAGTGGTAATATTTAGTTTGTTTACTAAAGGTTTAATGTTATTGCAGTTATTAAAACTAGCAAACATGTTTGTGAATAATCACTGATTAAATTAAATAAATTACATTCTCCCATGCGCTCGCAAGGGCAATGAATTTCTTTCTTTATTATGCACCCCCATACCCATCCCATGGGCGGTGGTGTAAAGGGTTACAGAGGCACATAATCGTTTTAGGAACTGAACCCTCTAGTTCGTTTAGCTAAGCAAATAACAATCTTTTGACGCTAGTTACACAATTATTAATGATATGTATACATGTACATTATATATATATATATATATATATATATATATATATATATATATATATATATATATATATATATATATATATATATATATATAATATAAAAAATCACCTACACAAATACACACATCAATAATCTTTTGTATCATAAGTAATTCAACAAGAGGCTCACAACAGTCACTACCCAAGGCACTTTACATCTATGGTGAGTCACACAGTTACTAGTCTTGCTCCACACTCAACTGAGCGGCAGCTTTACAGTCATGTGCATGCATTACTTACAGTAAGCAAATTTTGGATACTTCGCTAAGATTCCTGGCAGTACATCATTATGAATGAAGTACTTACACACTTCTAGGACACCATTGCTGGTGTTATCTCTGAATTCCGCGATTTTTTCACATTCCATATTATAATGACGCAAAGTATGCGAATAGTTCTGCTGACAGAGTTTACATTTAGTCACATCTATATCAGTAGATGTTACAAACTCCCAGAGGTACTCGTAACCTAGCCTAAGCCTAGCAGTGGTAACATCTAGAAGTCTGCTAACCTTATTGGATGACCCATAGACGTGCGGTACATCCTGCATAATAGAATGATGATAGATGGAGGAACTGGTGTGAATTTCACTTTGCCTCAAGTCTCCGAAATGTAGTTGATGCAGATGGCAGATCGGAGAGTCGCCATATTAGCGCTTCTCAACAAGACGGCACGCTGGCTGCTGTACCTCTCGTGTTTCATAATTTTCCAGGAACTGCTAGCTTTAGTTCTCTCAGAATTAGCCAGTGAACTTCCAGAGACATAAACAAACTCATTAATAAGTGCACCAACGCGCTACAAACCATAACAATTAACATCTGATCCCCCAGCTGTTCTATGGCATGGGGCACAGATGACATTCGTTATGAGATGCTTCGCCATCTCCCTACATGCACATTTCATTATTTACTGAGTATTTATGACCGTATCTGGGAGGAGGAGCCAGTTCCCAAGGAATGGCTTGAGGTGTTGATTCTTTCTACTCGGAAGCCAGGTTCTCAAGGGACATCCCATAAGGATTTATCCCCCATTGCCATTGGCGAGTTGCATCTGCAAATTTTATGAATGTATGGTCAATGTCCGTCTGATGTGGTTCTTAGAATACTATCGCCACCTTTCCCTCTTCTCATTTTAACTTTCGCAATGTCGCAGCACGACTGAGGCTTTAGAGGACTCGAGAGGTCTGAATTCGTATTGCCTTAAATTTGCTGCATAGACCTCCGTTGTTGCTGTCCTTTTTTATGTGGAAAAGGTAGAGTGGAGATAAAAAACTAGCTATAAGTTCATCTAATATCCCCATCTCACAGCATGGTTAGTCATCCATGGAGTCAGAACATGAAATGCAGGCTGATCTGAAGTTTCCTTAAAGTCAGTGGGAAAGATTTGATTAGATTGCGTTGTTCTTTTAGTGCTGAAAGACGAGGTGATAAAAAGAACAATATAAAGTAATGAGATTCGACTTTTATCGCACAAGTAAACTAGAGTTAAAAAAATTAAAAGGTTCCACTTTCGAAAAATGTGCTTGGGAAGGAGTGATCGCTCCCCTTGCTCCTCCACTAGATACACTACTGCCTAACTCCCTGGTAGCTATATAACTAATGTGATAAGTCCTTGCGAAACGCTTTTAGGCATCCGACCATAAATAAAGATGAGAAAAGGAACTTTGGAGAGTTAATTTTCCAATTACCCCCCCCCCCCAGGCATTAATTTATGTATGAGAACAGATGTATTTTTAGTACACAGTAATCTAAAATTAATGACTGTGTCTTGAAGGACAGGTTGCAGTTCATGAAAGATGCACTCTAAATGCTAATGAATGCTGGTATATCATATTTACCTTTGTCTGATTTACAGTGACTAGCCCAAAAGCTATATGACTTGCAGGAATAATTATAAAAATATAGGACATATGAGATTGAAACCGACCTAACTACAGCTGTATGTGAGACTATGCACCCTGCCCCTTATGTTAAACACCTGCATTATATAACCCCTATAATGGTTGAGAATGCTTTAAGAAAGCTAAAAAATGGGAGTTATGATAGTACCCTTGACATATATTATGACAACATTGAATGCTGAAACTGTATGTTTATCTGTTTCTTATTGGTTTTCTCTCCCATGGTATATTGCTCTCTGTAATAAACACTTCTGTATTTGTTCCTATACCAAAAAAACTGTTGAGCTTCTGTGTCCTCTGATAACTACAGAGCTAGTGCCTTAAGCACTATTAAACAAAGTGTTTGATTATAGCAAATTAGCTGTGAATGTAGGAATGTCTTTTCTGAATATTTCTCATTGAAAAATTGAATCAAACAAGGTGCAGTGTTTAGTCCTACATTATTTGCTGTCTATCTTAATCCATTATTGAAAGAGATAAAGAGCCAGTCGTGCTGGAAGTTGCATAGGCAGAACTAAGGCCAATGTTTTCTGTTATGCTGATGATCTAGTTCTACTCCCACTGACCAAAGATGCTAAGGAAACCTTGATAGGCATATGAAAAAGATATAGTGCTGAATACGCCCTTACTATGTATATAAAGTTCAATTCAGCCAAATGTGCTGTAGTTCCCTTTCTCACGATTTGTATTATATTGATCCCAAATTAAGATTACTGGGCAGAGAGAGACTCTTGTGATGTACAGCATTCTAAAAAGCATTTGTGGCATATAATTTTCTCAAAGTGCCCACTTGTCAATTTTTCTGATGCTATTAGAGACCTAAAAGTTAGAACAAATGTCATTACGAGTGATTTTGATCATCTTGATACCTGGTCGAAAGTAAAATTATTTAAATAACAAGGTCCAATAGTTAAAGTTATTTAACTATAGGACCTTCAAACTGTTGATCTTGGTAAGCTTAATTGTACATGGAGAAAGTGTTGAAGACAAATCTTGGGTGTCCATCCTCACACTCATTGCAATCTCATATCAGGCCTGATGTCCATACCCACACTTGAAATAGCTCACAAACAAATGATATTCTTTTGTCTGAAGGGAATTGCCCATCCAGCACGCTTAATCAATTCTTTATTCAGACACGTGTCACTGGCCACTCCAAGTTTTACAGAAATATAAACTTAATTGTTGGGAAATACAACTTAAGAATAAGTGATACATATAATGGAGCAGCAGATATACAGGACAGAATAAAACAACTAGTAAGCAGAGAAAGCAAGGAGATCCCCAGCTAGATAATTGAAATTTTAAAGGAACTACTGTCACAAAGAGATGGCTTACTGACAGCCATTTTGAGTCCTATGGAAGTCAGATCTTTGTTGCATGAATTATGTTGGTAGTGATTTTAATCCAGGGCAGCCCTAGAATTTGTTAATTGAGAGTGCTGAGGGTGTGAAAATTGTTTTGTATAAATTCATTGAATGATTAGTTTATATTGGTCCTTTAAATTGTATTCTCTTCATCATATAGTCATAATAACAACATAACATGAATTTCTCATAGGTAAATAATTCACTGTAATGCATTGTACACTTACCCGACTACTGTATAAATGTACTAAACAGACATTTATGAATAAAGTTTTTGAATTTAATTTGCACCTATAAAATTGAAGCAGGCATACTTAATTTAGACAATTTTACTGCAACATAGAGAAAATGTCCAAAACATATTCTCCGCGATGCACAAACTCCTCCCAGAACCAGCCGCATCCACCCCCAGCAATGCTAGACAATGTCTTAACAATTACAAAAATAAGCAGAAATTGTAAATATACACAAGGCCATAAAAACTAGATGATTTTATTAATAAATTATAATATAAAAGGATGGTATTACTTCTAGTTGGAATGGGGACCCATACCATCAGAGAAAATGAAAACAAAAGTAATTTCAAATTATTATAAGTTTCCACCAATGCAAGTTTATTATATAATCACCCCCCCCCCCCCCACCCTCCTGGACCATTTATGTTTCATAATTGTAAAAAAAAACTAATGGAATTAGTTAATTTTAATGTACTCTACAAAGTTTTTTAGTTTGAGTCAAACCTCTTTGATCTATCCTAATAGGATAGGTATTTATAGATATTTAGATATAGATACTGTAGATATTTAGGATCTATCCTAAATATGTTATTATTTTTAATACTGCCAAATATAAGTAAAACTAGGCTAAAGTTAAAAGTTCATGTTGTCAATCTATAATATGTTAATATTATTAATGGTGAACAAATTTCCAAAGAAATATTTGAAAATACAGTGCACAAAATCACTCTGGCAGTTAGGCAAAATGGGTCTTGCTTTCTAGGTCAAATAGTGCAGTTCTGGCTATCAATGATACTAGCATGAGTCATTTCTATATTCCATATGTTCTTCAATTTGAAGAAGCTTTTAAAAATGTAGGATGAGGTGAAATGAGATATTACTCAGTCAATGTTGGCTGGGGCAGTAGGTGGTATATTGGATGGCAATGTCTTATCTTGAGGAAGGTAAGGTATACCTAATCTGCCTGTTTTTAATTTTTATGGGTGATATGTAGTGCCTTGGTTATCTTTAACTTCTATAGTCTGTTGATTATTTCTGTGTTTATTGGTCAAGATATATCTCGTTTTATGTCAAAATTGTTATCTTTGGTGGAGCCTTGTTTGTGCACTGTCAATTGCCTTCAATTAGATGATGTTTTGCCAATATATTGAGATCATTGGGGCTGATAGCCCCCAAATGGACATAAAAGAACGGATTCATGCCTTGTAAAGCATTTCACGTAAGTGTCGAGAGTTTTTCATGAGTACGCTAGTGGTCCAGTTACTCTTGTAGCATATGGTGAACTATGTCTTCAGGTTAGTGTCACTAGGGGGTTATGTTTCTGTCACTGATGTCTCTCTGGACTCTCTTCTTCTTCTTCACTCATGTTGAACATCTTCCTCTTCTAGGAAGATGGTCAATGGGACCAAACAACACTTCTAGCTAGACTCTGATAGTCTTGCCTGCATTTCTTTCCTCACGTAGTGCTGTGCTACAAGTGAATGTGGCATAGATATTAACACAGCAGTTTCTGAAATTTTGATTGGGATTAATGACCCCAGTCAAAAAAGGAGCCAGTCAAGCATGATATTTTTGCAAGCTCTGCATCACTACTAACTACCGCAAATGATTGCATGCAAACAGACCCACTGGGATAGCCCAACAGTGGAGTAGATTAACTCAATAATGCTGGATGTAGCATTGTATCATCTATGTAAGATGAAGCATGGCTCCTTGCTATGAAAGCCCTTCATGCTAGGGCTTTCTTATGTCTTTAAGTCCTCCTTGGGCACCTGCCTGGACTGTTGAGCTCTTAGCCTCTTGCCTTGTCACCCCCATCTACTCAACAGTGGCTTATCAGGCCGCTTCTCATTTATAAATTTGCATCTTACATTGCCAAATATTGCAGTCCTGTTGTTTGCAGTATTGAGCAAGGAAAAATTACCTTAGTTTTCCTGAAGATATTTGAGGCTTTGGGATTTTCAACTTGCTCCATATCCAAACTATCTCATTGCTTTTACTTTGGGTCTAGGTCAGCATGTGTGGGAGGTCAAAACTCATTTTAATTTTTGTAAGGTTCAGTGGGAGTTGTTTGTTAGAAAAGAACTGGGTTTTCAAAGTTTAGTAGTGAAAGGGATAAAAGAGATCTGGATCAATCAAATTTATTTTATTAATTTTTATAATTATTCCAGAATACAATTATAGAAAATTTATAATTTCTTTTAAATACTGCAAGATTTGTTCAAATAGTATAGATCCCTCATCCCCTAACGTGTCCTGCCATTAACATTATATTACTCATTGTCTGGTAATTAGGAATCTTTGTTTTTAATCTTTCTTAATGTTGAAGACCATGTTATATGCAAAATAATTTACTGCTTCTTGTTAACTGTTAGATGGAAGGTTCACTTAAAAACTGCAAAATAAGAAAAGAAAATTTTGCACCATTTTATTGAATCATTTCTAGTTATCTTACAAGATATCGTACAGCACAATGAGTGGACTTCCGTGGAATATTGTTCAATGAGCAGACAACTGCATGGCAGGCTGCAAGTGGGACTATATGCCAAGGCAGGGAAGTGCTGAGTCCCATTGTCCACTAATACTTGTGTGCAAAATCAAGATAAATATTCAATACAAACTTAAGAATAGCAATGGAAGGAATTTTAGTAACTTACATTTCAAAACTTATGAAACTGAATATAAAATATATTACAATATTACTCTAGGAAACAGGAACAGGAATAATCAATAGAGGCAATCTAGAAAAGCAAATCCTATTTGGGCTATGTAGGTGCCTAAAACCTGGACAAGCTCAGCACCACCTTGGCTCAACATCACAGTTGCAGAGCAACAAGAAGAAACTATAATGTTATAAGTCTGCTTCTATTGCTGGGAGAAATATTTTCAATACAGGCAGGCACATGACATTGTGTTAACTACATATCTGTTTATAAGCTTAAAAAGCATAGTAGTACCTCGGTAAGATGGATAAACAAAATGCAAGTGAGGCGCATATGGCATGGCAATGATGGCTCTTATCTAACTGGTAGTTAGCATAAGCACTGAAGTGTTTAACAAACCAGTGAGGGTTGACACATGAATTACTGATAAAAGACTGAAGCAGGATAAAGGTAACTTGTCTAGTATCAGATGCAAATGATGCTACAGAATATAATACAAGTTTATCGCTACAGTCAAAAGGCCACTGCCACACACATTTCAATGGCAAACACTTGAAATTTGATATACATCATCTACCAGCTCTTAAAAAACAGATCCACAAATGATAAAAAAAAGTGAATGAATAATTGGCTACTGATCACCATGACACCCTTACAGATTATAATATATATGGCACCTAGTACAGATTTCCAATGTACTTGGGTGCTATGATGCTGATAATGTATCTGAAATGGCACTTGCACTGCTACTATTATATCAAATCTACCTTTGCGATGTAGAATCAGGAGATATACTTCATCAGGATTCCAATTCTCATCGAATATCAAATATTAACAGGTTTTGCTCACCATGTTCCCATGATGAATTTATGGTGTAATTGTTCTCCACAAAACTAATGCAACTCCCTATCTGTGAAGTGATTATACACTTCTAGCACTCAACTCTCAGGCTGCTTTAAATTTTCAAATTCCACAGTCCACCATATGTTCTACTATTAGACAGATTTCTAGAAACAAATTAATTACTGCGTATAAGCAAGGCAGTAGCACCAATTTTAATCACAAAGATTGTGTCATTGTGAATCCCAATCCCTTACTGTTACAATGCAATGTGCAATTAATACAAGGAAGTCTTTTGTTGAAAATGATAACCACACACTGAGCTGTCTCAATGATGATTCTGTGAAAACTTCCAAACAACACTCGCCACTTTGAGCAGACCCACTAATCAAGTGCAGTAATTGGGCTTACTCATACGATGTGCATGCATCACCTTCTGAAGTTGTTGCTGGAAGACCGATCAGCATTGGCTTGCCCAAATATGGATGTATTTGACTAGGGCCAAATTATCTCAATCCCTAAACCAGTACTCATCACAGGCCCCATCACAATCCCCCTCACTGTACAAATCTTTCTGTACATATATTACAACATTTACACTGCTTGTCCCTTGTTCATGTCCATAACTAATGAACAGAGGGAAGTGTTTCATTCCGATTTATCAGTTTTGTCCAAAAGATATATTTGTTCTCATAATGTTATAGAACAGTCATTAAAAAAGGAATCACTATTGAAAGCAATAAATCTAGTCATATCTAAAAGGAACAGAATGGATGACTGAGGTATCAATTTATATCTTTTGCAATGCACACCCACACAAATTTGAAAACTTCATCCTTTCTATTGCATGACTAGTCATTAACTCTACAACTAGCACTGGAAACACTGCTGTCCTTGACATCTTAGCATCTTGTTAACATTTTCCTAAGGAACAAGTGCCATTTATCATTTGCAACACACAAAAAAAAGTGTTATTTACGTAAAAACTCTGCCAACCTGTCGAGCAGACATTGCTTCCACTGCTGTTGATTCGAGTCCATCTCCACAAGGGAGTACGTACAAAATACAGGATCACAGATGCAGGTTCCCGTCCCTGAGTGGGAACATGGAATGTTGGCCACACCTACTGCTGCTGCCATTGTACCCAGGAGGCACTTGTGGCAGGTGGCTGTTGTAAATTAGAGTTGCTACTACTCGTACTAGATGGAGCTCCTGAACCATCATCTACTTGGGAAACAGCCACAACTGATCCATCTGACAGCCGCTGGTATGGTAAGGGGAATGTCTGAAAATTTGAGAAGTATTGACCATGATACTGTGCAGCTGCAATTCCCACTGAAGGATAAAATGCCCTTTGTCCTACAGATGGTATTGTTGCTGATGACTTTTGTTGGGCCATCATCTGGTTCAAAGTTATCTTTCCTGGCAGAGGTCGCGCAACTGGCCGGGGAGCTCCTAGATTCTGCACTAGCTCCAACATGTCCTCTGAGATTGTGCGTCCCTTTTTATTTGAGGTGGTAGCTGATGAACACTCCATAGAATGATCAGACATCAAGACTGAATCAGAATTAGTCCCTGTGGATAACTTGCAGCCATCTGTTTGTACATCATCAGCTTGGCAATGAGGGGAAGTGGGAGTCATTCCTGATGGTGGAGGACCAGGAGATGAGGCCAGACGAAGCGACTTGGGTCGCTTGTTATGGTGCCTCCGTTGCATACGTAGCACCTTATAAGCCTCTCTCTCTTGTTGGTGTCTCTGCCGCAATTCAGCCTCTTCATGCTCTTGCCTGAAAATATAATAGTAATTACATTTAGTATCTTATTAAAATTAAAGACTACTATCAGCAAAAGATACATAATTTTAAACTTTTTAGAGAAAACTCATTTATGAGACTAAACTCAAAAGTATAGTCTCAGTTGCTTTCTTCTCTCGTGGTCATTTGTTTCACGTTTTCTTGTGAGCCTACCAATGTGTGTCCATATGAGATCTTGCTCTTGGGACCTATGAGGCATCGGTCACACCTTAACCTTCTAGTTGAGTATTTGGCGCTTTCACAAAAACCCATGCATGGGAATTCTTGGACAGTGAGATCTGGATACCTGGATATAATCTATACAAGTGTGATAGGGTAAATAGGTTGATACCTGGTTGATACCTGGTTGATGGGGTTCTGGGAGTTCTTCTACTCCCCAAGCCCGGCCCGAGGCCAGGCTCGACTTGTGAGAGTTTGGTCCACCAGGCTGTTGCTTGGAGCGGGCCGCAGGCCCACATACCCACCACAGCCCGGTTGGTCCGGCACTCCTTGGAGGAATAAATCTAGTTTCCTCTTGAAAATGTCCACGGTTGTTCCGGCAATATTTCTTATGCTTGCTGGGAGGACGTTTAACAACCGCGGACCTCTGATGTTTATACAGTGTTCTCTGATTGTGCCTATGGCACCTCTGCTCTTCATTGGTTCTATTCTACATTTTCTTCCATGTCGTTCACTCCAGTACGTTGTTATTTTACTGTGTAGATTTGGTACTTGGCCCTCCAGTATCTTCCAGGTGTATATTATTTGATATCTCTCTCGTCTTCTTTCTAGTGAGTACATTTGGAGGGCTTTGAGACGATCCCAATAATTTAGGTGCTTTATTGCATCTATGCGTGCCGTATATGTTCTCTGTATTCCCTCTATTTCAGCAATCTCTCCTGCTCTGAAGGGGGAAGTGAGTACTGAGCAGTACTCAAGACGGGACAACACAAGTGACTTGAAGAGTACAACCATTGTGATGGGATCCCTGGATTTGAAAGTTCTCGTAATCCATCCTATCATTTTTCTGGCTGTTGCAATATTTGCTTGGTTATGCTCCTTAAACGTTAGGTCGTCAGACATTATTATTCCCAAATCCTTTACATGCTGTTTTCCTACTATGGGTACATTTGATTGTGTTTTGTACTCTGTATTATGTTTAAGGTCCTCATTTTTACCGTACCTGAGTACCTGGAATTTATCACTGTTAAACATCATGTTATTTTCTGATGCCCAGTCGAAAACTTTATTAATATCAGCTTGAAGTTTTTCAATGTCCTCAGCCGAGGTAATTTTCATACTGATCTTTGTGTCATCTGCAAAGGATGATACGAAGCTGTGACTTGTATTTTTTGTATTTTTATTTTGGAGTGGGTCTGTATAATAAGAGAAGCCCTTGTGTGCTCCAAGCTCCTTAACTCTACAAATGAGGTGGTAGAGGTAGTGCTTTACCATACCTGGTTGTGAAGCTGTGGATGGACATGATCATTCATTCCACTTATCAACCAATTCAACTGGATCATTTGTATTTCCTATCTTCACCTGTGTCTGCCCTGCCTTATTTTGTTTTCACATCATTTGAAATAGTTTTGTATTTATACAAATAAAGATATTGTATATTATTAGTACTATTGATCAGTACTCGTCTAGTTATACTTGTGGGAGTAAAGCTTTGGTTCTTTGGTCCCACTTCTCAACTGTCAATCTACTGGTGTACAGATTCCCGAGTCTCTTTGGCTCTATCATATCCACATTTGAAACTGTATGGAGTCAGCCTCCACCACATCACTTCCTAGTGCATTCCATTTACCAACTCCTCTGACACTGAAAAAGTTTTTTCTAATGTCTTTGTGGCTCATTTGGGTACTCGGCTTCCACCTGTGTCCCCTTGTGCGAGTACCACCTGTGTTGATTGATTGATGAAGATTAAGCCACCAAAGAGGTGGCACGGGCATGAATAGCTCGTAAATGTGGTAAATAATCCGTCCTTATCTACCCTGTTAATTCCCAAGAATTTTGTATGTGGCGATCATGTCTCCCTGAGACCTCCTGTCTTCCGGCGACATGAGGTGCAATTCACGCAGCCTTTCCTCTGCATGAGGAAAGTGTATGAATCAGTTTATGTCTGCCTGCCCCTCTCTCACCCTGGTAAATCTGATACCAGGGAAAGCTGGTATCAATTTTCAATCAATCAATTTGGTATCAAAGCTGGAAACAATTTTTATCAGCATATTAACATTCCTTAAATTTCTTATCAATAAAAGAGTAATTATGGAAATGTGCAAACGTTATCAGTTTGTTACTGTGAAATACACACAACCATCTTTCATACTCTTCTGGCAGGTAATTTGCAAAAATAATGAAAATTCTCAGAATTGAAATCACTCAATTATTATCTTGAGTGATAGATAATTGGCTAAGGTGATCCTTGGATGGTCCTCTGACACTTTAGCTGGTCTCCTGATAAGTTGCGCCCACACTGTTTTCAAATTAAATAAATAAATAAATAAATAAACAAAACAGATAAACTGAAAATAGGAATTTTGAGATAGATTATGTGTTTTAGTATCATTGGAATGCTCGCTAAATCCTTAATTTAGAAACAATTTTAAGTTATTACTCACTTCACAAAATACTCACAAAATTACAACACAATGAAAATTGTTTTTAAATAGATAAAACAGACACTATGTGATAATTACTTAGAGAGAAGTTGTTGAAAGCTGTCATCGTCCTCTGAAAAATCTTCCAAGTCAAGTCGGACAGTTTCCAGTTCATCATCCTCCTAAATAAAGGGATAAAACTCATTGTAAGTGGGGTGCCTATACATTTTAAAACTCGGTAAAAATAGATTAAATTAACGTCTAAGAAAGGTATAACAATCAAAATCTAATTATCTCATTTTTATACACATTCCCGTTTAAATTTTTCCATACAAATATTTCATTATGTCTAATATCCTTGAGATTCAGTTTTCCATTATTGTCTGTTGGACTTTACAAGAACTAAGTTTGAGCAAGCTTTAGAGCTGTTTTAAGATCATTTTGTATATTCATACTTTCAATATCACTGAATGTTTACTAGGACCTTAGTTCTCATGTCTCTTATTTTCAAATTTCCTATGTTGAAAGTGGTAACATGAGCACATTTAATTTGATAAAGAAAAAGATACTATTAGTTACACCACATTTATAAAGCTTAGTATCTCTTATACCACCACCATATGAGCAAAATTTACATAAATTATAGTTTGTTCAAACCAGAGTATGTGTGCATGTTATTGGGAAGAGTGAAAGCAATTGTCTGGACAGCCATGTCCTTATGTTCACTAATATTTCCAAGTGGATAAATTACTTGATTAATAATTTAACAATGTATATCAGTTAATTTTGCTTTTATTTCCAGGTGAAAGAACAAGGTTCAGCTAGCAATTTTTACACATCTATGTTGTCATAAAAATTTATATAAAATCTTGATTATTCAAATTATTTAGGGCCCCAGTATCACTTTACTTATGGCTAACATACACACCGCAAAGTGCAGTATCCAAAAAATAAATCAAATGGAGAATGATAATTAGGAGTTTACCGTACATTATTCAATTAAGTGTCTATATATGAAGGTGTACAACTTTTCCCTTCCCTCTTGTATCTCTCAAACTACTGTACACTTTCACGGCACATGTTCTATAATTCTTCTGTATTTATTTACACTGACATCCAATATGTTTAACAACTTTTGTCAAGTTTGACATTTTGTGTTCCAGTGATTTGCCTTGTACTCTCACCAATACATGGTCAGATATCATAATTTTGTGTACTGGTGACATATTTACAGAATCTTGCATCATGTAATACTACATTAGTGAATCATAACTTAGCCAAATGCAAAAATACCTAATAGAATCATACTAAATATATATACTCACCTAAGGTATCAAATTCTAAACTATCCTAACCTGCATATTTATATCGTGTTTTATAGGTTAAAAATTTCTATATTTAATGGGTTAGAAGGTTTGGCTAATGGTAATCTAAATCTGAATCTGTTACAGTACATGATTTACATAAGAAAATCATGATAATAGCGTAGCATGTAATTTTTATAATTATGTACTATATAAATCTGTTTTATATAGTACATAATTATAAAAATTACACGCTACGCTATTATCATGATTTTCTTATGTAAATCATGTACTGAAATTTTTGTAATCCCAATCATAAATGTACCTAGGTTGAATAATATGAAACATCAAATGTTGGTGAAAGCCCAGCAGATCTACAAAATAGGTACAATATTATAAAAAACATCAGTTTGTATTCCTAATTTACATTTGTAGTTCATAATCATACTCAAGATTTTGCAAATGAGTAGAGTATTTAGAAAAAAATCCCTGCATTGCTACAGGTAACTGAAGAAAAAGTGCATTCTGGCTTGTAAACTTCAAAGTAAACTCTTAATTATTTTTGGGGAAAAAAAACTCTCCTGCAACATGCATATATACATATACTGTACAAATAAATATCCACATCCAACTTCACACACACATACACAAAGAGTAGCAAATCAAAACATTTTTAGTACAATTTTTAGATCTACTGAAACTACAGACAATATTCATATATATATTCTGTATATATCGTACCCCTTTTGTTCTAAATCTTGCTCAAACTAATACTTGCAAGCATATTATTAATACTTCTACTTACAGTTACTTGTATTTACAATATTTACAATATTTCTAATATGCACTACATTTTGTTAGTGGGTTAAATTTACCATGACCTGCAAGAGAGAAGTCCCTGTTAACTAGGTTAGTAATGTATGTTATGTGGCACTTATAAACTAAACCTGGCTTACATTGATACTACTCAAGCACAGGAGTGTAGGATATGGGGTAATCAGAGGGATGGTATGAGGTTAGAATGCACAAATGACGTTGGACAATAAGTGTTTTATGAAGTACATTTAAAATTGTTTCCCACATAAGTGTTGGTTGAGCTTCACTAACAAATTTACAACTCAAGATGTCTAATGCCCTTAAATTTATGTAGTTTTATAAGATGTAACGTTGAATTTATTTGTGATGGAGACTGATTAAAAGCTAAGTAAATGTACAGAACAGAAGACAGGACAGGGTGTGGGAAGTGCAGTAACCCACACAAACAGCAACAGGATCCAGTAGCATCCCAAACTTTACCGGGTGCAGGAACTTACTGTCCAAGAGCACGAACGACCAGTTTCAAGCTGGGCTGTGGGCGAGGGCCATGGTCGGCTACAGAGGGGGTTGGGGTAGCCCTGATGCATGCAGGTACAAGGGTAATGATAAGACTGAGGAGAGTAATGTGAAGACTGTGGGGAGCACTGAGGACTCTGATAAAGCTGGTGTGGTGAATGACCATATGGGTGATGTGATTTTGGTGAGTAACGAAGGTGTTTAGGACTTTTGGGAGATAAAGGAACATAATGAGATATATGGGGAGGCGAATGATAATAATACTTTGGAGATCTTGGGGAAACACGAGGTATTTCTAGTGTATAATGTGGGTTGTATGCTTCTGTAGGTGACATATTTGTTGGAGATTCATGTAGAGGCTCATATAAAGGATCATCTTCTTCAAAGCCTTCTTCACTACTAGAGCTTGAGTGACAGTAACTTCTTTGGCGATGTATTGGCATACTGCCTACAGCTTGCCATGAGCGAGAGTCTTCTGTATGATAATGCTGAGTCACTCCAGAGCCTCCTTGAATGGTATAATATACATCATCTTGGAAAGCTGGAGTATGAGGAGTGAGAAGACGACCAGATGACTTGGCACGAGGACTCGCACATGCATGAGATGGTGTATGAACAGTATGGTAAACAGAGTCCTCAACACTAATACTGAGTCTGTCCTGTCCAGTTAATCTTCGTAGAGCTGGGCTACGTTTTATATTTGATGTAAGCATGCTAGGCTTTTGAATCTCATTAAAATTCATGCCGTTGCCTGCTTGAAATGAATGAAAGTGTGGTGCAGAATTGTTTGCATCTCCAAGTTCCCAAGAAGATTGTGACAATCCTGAATCTCTGGTAGCAGCTAATCCCAAATGCTGTAAGCTGCTCACACTTTTTGTGCGGGACAATGGACTATACGAACTAAAAGCCCTTTTTTCACCAAAACGGTTTAATGATTCTCGTGACTTATGCAGAGCTTCTTTGGACTGTTTAACTTCATCAAACAAATTACCCAAGTCTATAATGCTACTACTTCGATCCAACCAGTTAATACTTCCTGCATTCTTTATTGGAGACTTTGGAGGCGAGTTTCTAGGTGGAATAGGAGGAGGAATTGGACTGCTGAGATTACTTGTTGACTTGGGCTTTATCAGCGGATTTGGGCTTAATGAAGCAGTTGATGATGATGAAAAGGGGGAAAGGTAACATTCTTTTCTTTTACAGTCTTCAGTCTGTACCTCAACACTCTTACTACAATGTAACCTGTAAGCACTTTTGCCTGACTCAGTATCAGGTAATGAGCCCCACACTTGAGTGTCAGCATCACAAGATGCACTTCTTGGAAATTTACATTTGTCTGAAAATGCTTTGTTTGTTTCAGAAACTTTGGGAATTGCACCTCCTTCAACACCATGGGACTTCTTTTTTACAATATCAATCAGTCTAGAAGGCAACCTGAGAATAGGTGGTGGCTCATGTGGTGGTGAAGAACTTGAAGACGTAGGCTGCAGTGGCTGCTCTACAATTTGAGATAATGTCTGGATTCCTTGTACCGTTGAACTGACAGGGATATTAAAATTAGTAGTTTTACTATTTTTAAAAGCATCGACCTTCGTTTGCTGGTTAGTAGCACTTGATTTACTGGTGGGAGTAGTTCGGATCTTATTGTCAGTTGTATTGGAATAGTGAGGACGTGGTGTGGCTGAGGGAAAAGAAGAAACCCCCTCATATATAGGTGTCTGCATGGGAAGGGCAGAGGAAGAGGATGAAGGCTGGGACTGGGGCTGCCACCTATCGCCAGGGGGTCTAGTAACAACCTATAGAAAGCAAAACAATTCTTAGTGTGCATCTTAATGATCACAGCATCATCTTATCATATGAAACTAAAATTAATACAACATCATTAATTTTATTTTGAAATACTGTACCATGCAACTCATCCAATCAAATCATTCATGCAACTATGAATTTATTGAAATTTGAATCATGCATAAATTATAATATTTCAAACTGCCTCTAAACAATAGAGGCAATTTTTTAATATATGATAAGTTTTGCACAAAGCAAATCAAACAAAATCCTACAACAAAATCAGACCAATATAATAAGCTGCACACTTAACAGAAATAATCAAAATAGTGAAGTAGCTTGAAGAAAAAAGGAACCATGGGAAAATATGGCTTCGGAACATGGAACCTGCTGTAATATTACACAAGAAAAATACTGTACCAGAATGCAGTATAACCAACTGTCAGTTTAAACAAGTATAATACATACACCACTAAACTGGCTGCCTTCCAAGGTTGGCACGTGATCTTCAGTGGAGTTGGTCGAGGAGTGGTGTTGACCAAACGTGTCGACATGAGGTGCTGGGGTAGCTGGAGTGGTGGCCGGAGTGTCCTCGGAGACAAATGATGATGTCATGGAAGGAGGAGCAGAGGGAGTGATGGAGGGAGGGTCTGAAGGAGTACCACCCTATAAAAGGAAAAATATTGGATTATTTGTAGGAGATTCAAATTGACATCTTGGTGAAAAAATATAATCAAATAATATTTTTCACAAAGCTTACTTTCAATTTAGAACTAGAAAAGGAAGGTACCCACAGCTTCCTATACTGGCATATCTCATTATCTATTAACATTATGAAATACTATACAAGGCTACCTTGAAAAATCAAAACATGATAATAAAGAAATCTTACAAATCTGGAATGATTTTGCCACCAGAACATCGTGATCATGGGTACAAATTATTAAGTTTCAATAAATTGAATCTACTTACCAATAAAAGCAGATTTGATGTTCAAAAGTAAAACCTGTTTCAATTACTGTATATTTAAAGGAAGGGCCCAACTCAGTAGTTTTCCTAATGCTACAACCTGCAAACATCCAGGCCTTGGAAAATACAACAGGCCTCTTAACAGTCAACGAGCCGCGATTGAGGATCAGAAATAGAATCTAGCCCTTTCAATGAGGCATGAGATTAGAGAACCACGAAAGCAAGGAAAATCCACCAGTAAGTAAACCAAGCTCCAAAACAAGCAACTGTTGGAAACCTTTGTAACCCTGACAATTCTTACATTAGTTCATGTCCAAGATTATACACTGCTAATACGAAAAAAGCATACTCCATATAATTAAGCATACTGTGTCTATGTACACACACACACACACGTGTAGATATAATAGAGCCCAATAGGCTCAGGAACCTGTACACCTGTTGATTGACGGTTGAGAGGCGGGACCAAAGAGCCAGAGCTCAACCCCCGCAAGCACAACTAGGTGAGTACACACTTTATATAGTTCTGTACATAACACTTCCACAAAATTTCACTATGATTAAAACATAAAATACATTTAAAGAAAAGTGAGGTGTGACTTTGGGTGGGGGTTAAATTAAGAATTCAAATGGTATTTTATTTATCACATACAATCATATTTTATGGTCGCCGACAAATGGTTGCATTTAGCACTCCAAAACTTTGTTTCTACTTCCAGCTTTTCTGGGTGACCATTACAGGATGTGAAAACATATTCTAGCTCAAAAATCTGGTATAAGCCAGATTGGCCACAACTGCTCTACCAGTGAAAGGGTTAAAGGAACAAGTTACCCAGTGACAGCGTGGATTGATTTAGCCATAGCCTCATTTACATATATACAGCTAAATTGATTTATGATTGTGAAATAATGGTGTAGTTTCACAATATTCATTTATGCAAGGGTGATGGTGAGTCCCTTATAAATGATAATGAAAATTAACCATTTTCCTACACCTAGTAATAATAATAATGTTGTTCTGGACAACAGTGAATATTATTTCTCTGGCACATGTTTGATGCCTCAGTGCCATGAAAATTATTTGATTCTTGATTTTATTTCTTAGCATTATTCTTTGTTGATAGAAGAAGATATGACCAATTGTTGAATGTTTGTAAAACATCGTTTGGACAATTTAAATTAGACAATTTCTAGTTAGACCCTGACAAGCAGGTATAAAGAAGTTGATCCTTGGCATCTTCAATAGCCAATGTTGAATCACAGATAAAAGGAGAGTCCCAGGTGAGCTGTAATGTGGTTGGTAAGTGTTGGAAACAGAGGTGGTCAGCTTAGTATAATGTGACAAAATTCAATGTTACCCAGTGAAGTGTTGGAGCTTATTGGGGTCAATACTTATTAAAATACTTGGCTAAGAGGTTTAAGAGAGTGATATATCTACTGAGACCTTCGAGGTTTTAGAATGAGAAGAAACCCATGTGATACTGTTGATGTGTGGTAAGTAAACAAACAAGATAAGGTCCAGTGTACATCAGTAATTAATGAGAAGTTCACTCAATATAACTGAGTGTTTTGTATCCAGGTGAGGTCTCCAAATAGGTCGAACTTTGTACACAAATATTCAGTGGTCCAGGCCGACCCAGGACATTACACGTGATGATACTGTAGGTTAGGCAGATTCATTTACTGGTCCCAAGCGAAGCAAGCGAAGTGACCTACAGGCAGTTGCTCAAGCCAAAAGGGTCACGCTGAGGTATGGGAACGTAATATTTTGGGGCCCTTACCAAGGTTAGGAGCAGTTGCTAGACGGAAGCTGACTGAGGATCTGAAGGCAGCAGGGAACGTGTTGAAGAAAGGCATATGGGAAGACAGCAGCATAAAGTAAACGGAGCCAGGGTCTGTGCAGGAAGAGGAACAGGCATCTGCAAAGGTGTACGATGTGAGAGAGATTCAGGAGGGCCTGTGCAGGGCTCAACCTCAGGGTATGTGGGATGGTTACCCGAGAAAGAGATGAAGAGAGAAATGGAAACAGAACGAGAGATCAGGAAAGCTGATACTGAATATAAAAAGAGAAAACTCAAATGAAGCTCAGGACAGAAGAAATTGAGCAGAAATTTTTGAAAAGAGTTGGTCTTCAGGTAGAGTGGCAGAACTAGTAAGTTGGCCGAGGAACAATTTGGCAGTACCGGTTAACTGGACAAGAAAAGAAGATCTACACAAATCTCACCATAGATGAGTGTAGAAACTACGAGTTGATAAAAAAGCCAATTCCTTTGAGATTGTTCTGACAATTATAGAAAGATATGCCAAGACATAAAATGAGATGGAAGGAATGATAAATAAAGAACTACCTGGAGGATCAATCAGATACTGTATCCAGTTCCTCCTTGGCAATGATATTAGAGGAGACAAGGTCCTGATTTAGCAAAGTGGACCAAGAATGGGAACTGCTCACCCTTGACTAGCATGTGTGCTTCCCCACAATTTCTAGAGGCTGTCTTCTTGAGATGATTTCGGGGCTTAGCGTCCCCGGGGCCCAGTCCTCGACCAGGCCTCCATTTTGTTAAACATTCCCAGGAAGCAGCCCGTAGCAGCTGTTTAACTCCTAGGTACCTATTTAGTGTTAGGTAGCAGGGGCATCAGGGTGAAAGAAACTCTGTCCATTTGTTTCCGCCTCCATCAGGATTCGAACCCGGAACCTCAAGACTACAAATCCGAAGAGCTTTCCACTCAGCTATCATGCACCCAGGCTGTCCTAGTAAGAAAAATAAGCCTCAACATCATTGCTCTCAAAATAATCGAGTTCTCTTTCTGGGTAGATTTTTACTTAAGGAGTTTCAACGAAATCAAAGAAGCATGTTTATTTCAGTCTTATTTAAGCAGTTGATGGATGTGTGCGATGTAGAGTAGAGGCTGTCATTGCTAAATCATCCCGCGGAGCCTTGGAATAAACTCGTTAAACAGTAATGGAACTTCAAGATATAATGTATTGAGCAGCTAAACAAATGAGATAAGGTCATTTACTTCATTATGTTTGTCATACAAGATGTAGCAGTGGAATACCTCAACTCAGCACCATTCAAGCTGGTTCTTGGTCAAAGTGTGTGTTAGTTACCAATAAAACTGATAGGCTAGTCAAGTAACAAGGAGATTTGTACTTGACTAAACTGAGAGGAAAAAACAGTACAGAATTTGAAATTTCCAAATTTTCAATAGTGAAAATACTACCACAAGTGTACGCAATTAAACACATTCTTAACCACTGCACTGCGCCACCTGACATAAGATGGGGTATAGCGGTGCTCCACCCGATTAGGGAACGATGTTAGGATATCGTGAAATTCAAAATGCGCACGCGGTGGGTTGGTTATGAGATGGAGGCTTGAGGCCTCCAGTGAGCGACAGCCATTTTGAAAAAAATTCCCAGCATGCCCTAGAGCCATGGGTAGGCTCAGTTCTGATTAAGCAACCATGGCTGACACATGTGCCTCCAGCTCCCAATCTCCTGTTGGACAATGTGTTGAAAGATCGCTGTCTGAAGGGAAAATTCGGACATTATTAGTTGAAGAGAAAAGGGTAGTGATATTGGTGAACCAAGGCACGATAAAGACCTAACAAGTGTCCGATACACGTTATACAGACACTGATGCAGACGATACAGCGAGCGTGCCCTGTACAGGGCAAACACTACACATGCTGTGACCTCACAGGTCATTACCCGAGCCAGTATTATAACAACCTGTGTCTTCTCCCATTTTTGAAGAAAGTGATACTGTAGATCAATCATTTTCTGGGTTCAGTGATGCTGCTTACTGCTTAGAAACTGGGTGCTGTGTGATGTGATCTTGGAGAAACTATTTACGACTTTTGTGGGACCAAAATTGGAATTCGTATAGTACCCATATCTGAAGAAGCACATCAATAAACTGGAAAAGGTGCCAAGACATGCTACAAAATGGCTTCCAGAACTGAAAAGTTATGAGGAGAGGCTAGAGGCATTAAATGTGCCAAAACTAGAAGGTATTAAAAAAAGAGGTACTGTAATATGACCACTACATACAAAATAGTAACATGACAACAAAATTGACAAGGAGGAATTCTTGAAACCTGCAACCTCAAGAACAAGACATCATAGATTCAAGTTAAGGAAACCAAGATGCTAAAAAAATACTAGAATGTTCTCCTTTGCAAAGTGGTAGACAGTTAGACCCAGTGAGAAAGCTGTGGATGCCAAAACTATCAGTAGTTTCAAACCATCATACGATAGAGTAATATGAAGATGGGACACCACGAGCATAGCTCTCATCCTGTTACTACACTTAGGCAAGTGCACTTAGGTTAATCCACATATACTGTGCCATTCATCACATCTTTCACACTAACAAGCATGTACAATAATTAATATAATTTTATAACTTCCCACCTGTGAATTTTCACGAATGAACACGTGAGGATGAGATTCTGACAACCCCGGTGTCAGGGCAGAACCTCCCAAAACACCTTCTCCAGATTCTGTTGACTCGGACACTTTGGTGACTGCAAAACGTCCACGACGTACAGGAGAACTAACTGGGCTACTGCAAGTTGATGTGTCTGATGCTATAAAATAAAAAAATATATAAATATAAGCAAGCTGTTCTCAATAAACAAAATTAATAAGAAAAATTATGCAATCTAAGTATAAAATTATTAAAGTGCGAGTCCAGCACATTTAACACTACCTGTATATAAACAATGTTTCAAATGCTGCTATACAGTACAGAATATACAATTTACAATACATATTAGAAGTATAATAGCCAAAGTAAGTTTTTCTTAATACCATCCTTATATAAATGTATGTAGTGATTAACATATGAACACCAAGGAATGTTAATGAGAAATGTAGAGATCAGACAGAGCCAAAAGGGCTGGAAACCAAGGCTCAGCCAGCCACACCAAGGAGCTAGAAGGATCACCCTACCAGCATAAGTCTCCAGTCTGGACAAATCCTGGTGCAAGAGAATGGAATACCAACTAGCTTACAATTGTGTGGTAGTGAGTGCACATCAAAATGTTGGTTTCTCTCACGAGTGCACAGAGTGCACCAAAGCTAACTCGGTTAATATGTACTGTAGGTGTACATTGTTGGGTGTCATTGGACAGTGGATTACATCAGCTGATAGAATATAGTGTGGTGGCCACCATAGGAATTTTGATAAGTAAGTTACACCCACTGTAATGACTATTACAGTAGAAATCCTAAGGATGAAAAAACAACTTATAGAGGCAAGTGGCAGTCAGGGAGAGTTGTGGTCGGGTCGGCCAACGGCTCTCACCATCTGTGTAAACACCAGCCTGCTTGACTGGCGTCACGAAGTACCATGTGACCCAATGAAGACTTGTGATTCATGGAAGCATTGCATCATGCCTCTTCCTGATTAGCTCTTTCAAAGAACAGAGGTGACAGCATATACTCGTGCCTAGGTCGCTCGTGGACAGGTTATTCTGAACCGGTCGCCAGCTTTGTGAAGTCGTGTAATCCCGTAGTTTCAATCAAAGCTACGAGAAACACCGTCTAACGCGACATTAAGTTAACTATTTCATCATTCCATTCCTTGGGGCTTCGTCCCTCAGAATCCGTTGTCGTGACAGATCGGATTATCAGTATTACGAGTGAAACGAGAGATTGTGAGATATAGTACCACCACGTGATCTAAGCAGTGATATAGACTGCAGTGTTAGATCCGTGATCATTGTCAGCATCCGTAGCGATCCATCAACATATTGCTAGAATAGCTGACTACAAGGGAATAAGAAAAGGTTTCCCAGTGATCTGTGAGTCCTTCTATTCTATTCAGTAATCACAGTCCTTGATTACTGTGTTTATTTGATAGTCATTTGTGATTATTAATTACTTTATTATTGTAATTTTTTTACATTATGATTGTGTTATGATTTGGTGCTGTGTTTAGATTAAGCACTGTGAAGTGTAACCTAGTGTTACCGTGTTCTGACTGTCTGCGTGACAAGGAATTTCTGTAATCTTTAATCGTTAATTGAAGAATCAGTAAAGTTAATTAGTTGTTGCTGATAGCTGTCCATTGAGGCAGAGTAATTAATGTAATCAAGTGAGGTGCCATATTGGGATTTGGCAACCTATCTAGAGTGATAGCAGCTTATAAAGAAACTATACAAATTATATCTTTTCATTACATTAAACAAACCACATACTCACTTCTTCTTACAGCTTCTTCAACCACCTTTGTGACTTGGAAACGTGAGGTTCGATTTTGCTTGGTATCACACTGGTCTTCAGAATCTTTAATGGAGGGTGTCCGAGACAGGGATATATGACTTCGAACTGGTGCAGGGGATACTGCAGCAGGCCTCCAGGCATAAGCTTCTGCAGAGCCTACCGAGCTCAAACCAGCATTTTCTAGACGAAGAGGCACCATGGCTGAATAACCCAGTGGTGGATGGCAGCCAGACTCCATCATAACTTGAGACACTAATGCTACAGTCTCCCCTCCTGGTAATCTCACAGTCTGTGGCAATATCATACTTGTGTCTACAGACCCATCTACAGAGGCATGAAGTCCTTCTCCATGGGCTACCGTGTTTGATCCCATCATTGTGAGGGGTATTCCACCAATAGTTGATTGAGAGGCATTCAAAGATGACTGTGGGTACACTTGCTGTAGACCATCAATGGACGGAGATCCAGTGCTGACATTTTCCTGTTATAAAAATTAAGTTATTATTGATCCTGATTTTGATAAATCATCCAATCCTTAAATCCTAAATGTTGACTCAAATTCTCAATTACACTGGAAGACCAGGTCCCTAATTCACACTCTAAAATAACAACATAAAAGACTAAAAAATACAGGAGGAGATGCAGAATAGAACCAGTGAGGAGTAGAGAGCCCATAGGCACAGTCAAAAAGCACTATATGATCATCAGAGGTCCATGAGGTCCCAGCATGCATAAGAAATATTGCCAGAACAAAGCTGGATTTCTTCAAGAAACAATTAGATAAGTGTCTGCAAGAAGTGCCAGACCAACTGGGATGTAAAGGTGGGCTGCTGGCTGCTCCAAGCAACAGCCTGTTGAGCCAAGTTATGACAAGTTAAGCCTGGCCACAAGCTGGATTAAGGAGCAGAAAAACTCCTGGACCCCCCCCCCCTCCCCCTCGAGGTAAACTCCAGCTGCACTGTCACATTACAAAACTAAACAAGTTTAATTGTATATGTATATACAATATGTATATGCAATGTATATAAAATGCAAAGAATATTTCTCTGCATTTCTCTAGCTCACTTGTGTTTCCAGTTTCCACCAATGTCCCTTCGTTATGTTATTACATGTGGAAGAATGCTCAGTCTATTCACTCTGTGTATCCCCCCCCCCCTCAGTATCTTGTGATCATATAAACCTTTTCTTGTTCTCTCTTGCAATGTCATAAGTTTTACAGTACTTCATTAAGCATTTTCACATAGTTTATTCTTCTTATTTCTGGTGCTGGTCATACTGCAAATGTTTAGACCTCAATTTTCTTCTTATGGTTTACCAGGTGTTGGTTACATGCTGGACCTGAATACTTTAAGACTGGTATAATATTCTGAATTATCCCCTTGGTTAGGTGAAAGCCATCCTTATATTTACTAGTCTTGCATATGCAGCTGATGTCAATCTCTTAACACATGCCTCTGGTGTTAAGGCTGGTGTTTCATTCACTCCCAGGACCTTTTCCCATTTTGATTAATATAACTACATACTTTGCTAACTGTACTGTCCTTCGAATCTCATTCTCTCTCTTCCAAACCTCATTATTTTACATTCTGCGGGATTAAATTACAGTAACCAGTTGTCTTATCATTTTAGCATCGTCTGCATACATTGACATGTACAATCCTACCTCCTCCAGATGGTCATTTACAAAAGTACCGAACAATTATGGTTGAAGACTCGAGCCTTGCAGGATACCGTTTCCCACTTCCCTCCTGTCTCGCTATCACTCCCTCATCACAACCCTCCGTTTTCTATTTGTCACACACTATTTCTTAAATGTTAAAGGCTGCATACACAAACTCTGAAAGTTACTTAATTGCATAAAAACCTACCTCATGTCCATGGTGGGCTAATGTGAGGTGAGCACCGGGCACAAGCTTTTGTAACTGTTCTCTTAAATGCTCTAAATCCATTCTGCTTCGCTGTCCTGAACCAGTGGGCACAGCCAACATTACTCCATGAGGAAGTCCTAAAGCAGCTCCAGTCATGCCCATACCTACAGTAAATTAATTAATATTCACATTACTGGAATAATGTACAGTATTAAAAATAAACTAGAAATATATTTAATAAACTTTAATATTATAATACATTTATGTATTGAAGAACCTGGCTATCCATAGTGTTGCACTGTGATGCAGCTGCAACACATTTAATATTAATATGGGAGTATTTCTTTTAACTGTTATTCACTGTTACTTTGTCTTTATTAATATATACTAGAAATGCTTTTGTATTTAAATTTGTATTAGCTCTTAGCAAAGTGTGATCACATGTTTTCAAGAATATTTCTTGGTACAATGACACCTTGACTGAACAGGACTTTTACCCATTTTAACATTAGATTCCAGTTCACCGAGTGTCAACATTTTTCAGTATTTATCTGAATGTATATAAACAAAATATTGCACAACTTTTAGTAGATATGCAAGACACACACTGCAAAGATTAAACAGCATTTTTGTATTAGTATGTTACTGCTAAAAATCAAATACATATAGGTATTATTTTGCCAAAATTGGACAGGTCTACCAATGAAGATGGGTGATTATACAGCCCATCCTCCTAAGGTTTCCCAACATCAAGAAATCGATAAATTTAAAGTGTCCTCTCCTAACTTACCAGAGGACCCAAAACAGGAAAAGGGACAATACGTCACTTTTGCGAGCCGCTTCCATTTTCTAATATGACAATTTTTGGCCTTATGTAACGCATTCCAGCAAAAAGTTATATTTTTTGTAAGGGGACAGGTTGATTATACTGTTTTCCAGTTCACCAAGATTATGACCATTATTCCCATTTTTCCAAACCCACCAAGGGTTCAGGTCCACTGTAATACAGTCTAGCAAGGTTTAATTGTATGCCATACATTTTCTTTAAAAATAAATCTAAAAGGAAAACAGAACAATTTGACTTAAAAAATAGTAGTTGTAAAGATCAAACTTTCCAAATACAACATAATTAAAAATAGTAATCTTCTCATGGGGTGAAATTACTAAACTAGTACAGTATAAATAAAAAAATGTTTTTAAATAATTGATATGAAAAACTATATTGTACTCCATAAAAAATAAACTGGATCTTCATGACTAACAGCAAAAATCTGTGCATCCTAATATAGGCATTCATTTGCCAGTCCAATTAATTTGGGTATATTTTTAACTTAAGAATTATTCGTCCCCTTCACCTCTTCATACTCCTAATTTGAATTACTGCTTCCCTTTCTATATACAGGATGTATAATCTCTTTTTATAAATAAGAATTTTCCAAATCAATATACTGTACATCAGCTATATTCATAAATCATCTACTTTCCACAAGCATAATTAAAACTCAATTTGGCATTAATATATAAAAATTCACTCTATAAAGTATTAACATAACATATCTTGGATAATGTTGAAATACAAACAGTATTTAGGAAGAGAATCATCAATAGCAGAAACTGGAATTTATTTTTCCCCAAGGGTAAAACCACTGAAAATATAAATATTATCAGCAGTTTTGTTAGGTAAGCTGGTACTCACCAGAGGTCATTCCTGCAGGCATAGTTGATGGTGCTCCACTTGCCAACCCCACTGGTGTTGGCATACACATAGATACTGGAACTTGTAATGGAAGATCTGTTCCTGGACATACTGCAACATGGCCACCATCTACAGCTATGTGACCAGACACTACGGGCATATAACCAGTTTCTACACCAACTTGACCACTTTCTCCAGTTACTTGACCTGACTCTCCAGCCACCTGGCCCAATTCCCCAGTTATGCAACCTGATTCGCCAATCACTTGTTCAGACTGTGGCACAGACTGGTTGGAATCCTCATGTCCAGTTTGTGCTGTTGATGCTCCCACTTCAGACAGGTTGACAGCAGAGCCAGACATCTCTGCTTGTAATGAAATCTGTTGCAATGCAGTAGGGTTAATGGCAGGCTGTGGTATTGGCTGGAAATTTGAGAACATGTCTACATTGATAGGTATTCCAGCTGCATCAACTGGAACTGGAGGGGTTCCCAAAACATTGGCAACTGGTGCCGCAGGTGCAACACCACCAGGCATAGGTGCAGTCATAAGCACACCAGCTGGGGCATGCAGACCGTGTAATACAGCAGGAGTAACCAAAGGTGTTCCTACGGATTCACTTGGAATGGCAGGTGTAGCCACTCCTCTTCTTTCATCAATTCCCATACTCAAACCACCCTGTAGTGATACATCACACATGAAGTTATTTGGTCTGTTGTAATGACAATAATGCATTCATTAACCTAAGTATTTTCTGCAATATAAAAACTATTATCTGCTTCAGTACAAAATAGAATACTGCAATGAAAAATAAAATGAGATATCTAATAGCTAAATTAAATATTTTAAATAAATTTTTAATTAGAATGTATTATACGCTTGAAAATTACCATTTAAAAGCACATCCAATAAAATAAAAACTTAAAAAAGCAAGCAAAATCTTAAACAAATGTACAAAGCAAAGCATATTATTGCAAGCATTAATACCCATATACACATCCATTGAGCAATACCCAAGATAATCCTTTACCCAGATGTAAACAAATGGAGATAATACAAATAGGTTTACCAATACAGTACAATGTGGCCATTACCCAGAGAAATGCACGAGAAACCACCTTAATTACAAATTAATAATATAATAATTAGTTAACAAACATGTACGTGTGTTCATTTGTATTAATATAAAGTACTGTACAGTATCACTTTACAATCTATATATCAGTATCACTATAACCCAATAAGAGTTCTAAGTGATTTATGGCTTGGAGAGCCCATTCTAGCTTGTTTCATAGTACTGTACAGTGTATGTAATGTATTTTCCTACTTGTGTCAACAAGATATATAGATTAAGCTCCGGTGCCCAACTTCTTAGCAATTGGGTACCAGGTGTATTTCTTTCTTTTGATATTGTAATAACTCAGTCACAGTTGCTCTTAAAAGTTAGATATGGTGTTTGCTTCCATCAACTCTTCTTTTAGATAATTCCACTTACATACTAAATCTTAGATAACATACTTTCTTGCATTTCTCAAATGCATTTGTGCTTCCAGCTTCATATACTGTATAGCCAATAATAACCTCTCTAATCCTTCCTTCTAATACTATCAAATTGAGCTTCTTTAGAATATCTGCACAGTTAAGATTTTCCTCTCTGACTGGTGTTCTAACATCAGTCTTACAGTACAGTGTATCTTAATTTTCATGTGATTCTAATCTGTTGTAACATACTATAAGCCTAGTGTAACATAGGGTGTGTGAAGTGTTCTCAATTATTCACCACCTTGGCTTTTAAACATCATCTGTTTTGACATATTTACCTAAGCAGCTGGTTTCATTCTCTTTGTGGTGTGTTTTAATTTAAGGCATTAAATTTGCTGTTACGTCCATATCTAGTTTGCAAGTGAAACAAATGAGGCATTGTTCACTGCCTATCTATTCTGTACTGGCAACAACTGAGAATTTACGGCATGAGAGCTATGCTCATGGTGTCCCATTTTTTTCTATTGGGGTGGATACGATCTCTCGATCGTCGTCGCCCTTCAACCAACAACATTTTGAGAGAGAGAGAGAGAGAGAGAAGAGATATTGATCGATTGATTTATATGTATAAAACTGTCAAAATTATAGTAGTAAATATATCTCCACGTAACACACAACTAACTTGCTGCATTAGCTCACGTGAATGGCGTTACGCCATTAAGAGAATTTGACGTGTGTTCCGCAAAATACATTTTTCTTACTTTATTACTGTAAATATTTCATACCTCTTATCAATAACTGGGTAAATTAAAGGTACACGTTACAACAATATTCATCACAACGATTTATTAAGTGAGGTTCACCTGTATGCAATAGAAAGGCAGTGGGTAAGGGGCAGAGTCTAGATAATGCAGTGTAGGATTGGTACAGGCAAAAGCAAGAGATGAAAAAGTTGGTGTCAGGCTGGCTACAAATGAAAAAAACTAGCGTTGAATGCAATGAAATGCCAATTTCTGGTTGAGCCCTGGTGGCTCCCTGAAGCTACTACAGTACACTGATACAGTGCCATACTACTAGGTGCCATCAGTCACAAAGTTTTATTGGCTTACTGAGGACCACAAGCTAGAACCTCTCTGCCTCATAGAGGTGCAGGGAGTGGTGGCTGTATGAAAACCTCTTATGAAAAGTTAGTCATGTCTTCCACCACTACGGTCCACCACTATGGGAAGGCACCCAGAAAACCTGCTAAACAAAACACACTACTACTTGGTTAGAAACCAGACTGCAGCCTACCAAAAGATCCCCCCCCCCCCTAACAATATAAACAAATGATAAAAAAATTATGAAACTAGAGAGAACTAGTTCTCCCTACCTTTCCCCTCTTTTGGGGTAGGAAAAAGACAGACCGGGTCAGCAGGCTGCTCCACCATCATTTCATATGATGATGGAAACCTCCCTGAAACAAAGAAAACCTCAAGCACAGAGCAGTCACTGCCTAATACCTCTGAACTTTAGGAGTGGGTAAGAAGAATCACATATGGGAAACAAGTCCTACACGACTCGGGGTCAAAGGTGTCCCCAACCTAGCAGGCAGCATGGGGGAGACAGAAAGTATGAAAGTCGCCAGGTGTCACAGATGACAAACAACCATCAAATTTGCACAAGGTGAGAGCGGGCTCGGAAGAAGTATTCATAGTACAACCAAGCCTGCAGGGGATTTCCAGGGCCTACAGGGGTGAGTGTTCCCTGCAGGAAGCCCAGGCACTGGGAATGCTATGCTGGTAACCCGCTGTATACTTGTACGGGCATTTCTGGATACCCGAAGTCAATGGGAGCAACAAGGTGGAATTAACCACACTAAACCTTAGGTGAAACTTAATAAAGGTAAAGCAGAAAAGCCCCCCAAGCAGAAAAAGGCAAAATGATGAAAACTGCCAGGCAGTTTTCAAAAGGCAAAATTGCCTTGCAAAATGACGAAAGGGACAGAAATGAAAGCCCAGAACTCCCGAGGACTCAACCATGGAGAATTAGCAACCAGCGAGAATCGTTGCACCAACCAGACATGTAAGCTAGAGGCCCACCACGGTGTGCTGGGTAGGTCACACAGACCACAGTGTGGCCCACCAGCAATAAGCACTACTGACACGAGGAAAGACAGTCAAAGCCTTACTTGAAGGGTGAGGGCCACCACAACCAAGAAGACCTTAAGGACATGTATTCCAAACACACCAAGGAAGATAACCCTGACTGTGCAAGTGCAGCACTTAAGGAGCACACAGGGAAGGGAACCATGAACACATGCAGCTCCAAGTGTACTTAACTCTTGATTCAAACTGCACAAATGTGCACAATAACAGCCTCAAAGGCAAACAACACTTAGCTAATGACAGGAGTCTGGAGCCAGAGCGAACTGAAAGGGCAATTAGCACAGTCTACATCAGTATAAGAACTGGTGGTAGACCAGCTGACCTGATCTGCCTCTCTTCTTCCAACAAATGAGGGGGATGGGAGATGCGGGGAACTAGCTTGCGCTAGTTTCACAAATTTTCGATCATTCGTTTACATTGTTAGGAGAATTCTTTTGGCAGTTTTGACGTTGCAGTCTCGTTTCTATTCAAACAGTAGTCTGTTTTATTTTGCTGACTTTCTGTGTGCCTCTCCTTAGTGGTGGGAGACATGAATAACTTTACATAAAAGGTTTTCATAGTGCCACCGCTCCTTGCACCTCTCTGAGGGGGGGCCAGGTTCTGGCTCGTGATCCTTTGACCAATAAGAACCGAGTGACTGATGGCACCTAGTAGTATGGCACTGTATATGTGTAGTAACTTCAGGGAGCTACAAGGGCCCACCTCACCTTTAAAACATGGAATTTCAAAGGAGAAGGAAAATTTTTGAGTAGCGTTTGTAAACTGTTGCATGACTCAAGAGCTTTAACATATTGGAAAGTAAAAAAAAAAAAAATAAAATAATAATAATAATAATAATAATAATAAATAAAAATGTACCCTGGTCGCTGGTTCAAATCTCTCAAATTATAGATATGTGTAGCTATGTTTTCAAACAATGGGTGTCTCGTTTTGATTTGGTCCCGAAGTGTCCTGGAAAGCATGCTGTCTCATTTGCGTACATGCATGTGTGCATGCCTGTTTCATGCATATGGATATGTTTAAGAGAGGTCATGCAAAGAAAGTACAGGAAAACACCTTTACTTAATCCCATGATGCATCAATTTAAAGCCCTATGTAGCTAAATTGAGAACATTGGTTTGTAGGACCTGCATTATGGAACAGGTGTTATAAGTGGAGTTTAATTTTACCTGAGAGTGTGACAGCAAGGTCTGGCTCAGCGGTGGTATGGGGGGAGTGACCACGATGGTAAGGGCACCACCCGGTGGATGCATGTGGGGTGAGTCGTAAGGCAGCGGGAGGGTACGCAATCCCTCCGTGCCCTCAACCTCACATGCAACCTATGAACCACCAATGAGTCATGCACTACACGAGCTACAAAATTCATGATTTTTTTTCTAACAAATGAAGGATTTTACAAAGAAAATATTTAAAGGGAATAATTGGTTAAAATAAGCTTTGCCACATTTAATAAGAATTAAGAAATAAACTACAGATTCCACAGTTATAAATATTAATAACTATTTATCAATGAAAATTTAACAGCATCCTCTACAAGATGACTAATATTAAGAGAAATTATTTTAAATAATAGCTTACATGTTTTTTTTATATTAAAGGGTTATAGAGCTTAAAAGGTGACACTAAGTTTGAAGCACTATCACTACAAAGCCACACTTGATCAATATCACAGTAAAGGTTTGATGTTCCTTAGCATTTTATAAATAATGCAAAGGCAATTTAAATATAATTGTTACAGTATTATAAAGGGAAAAAAACTACTCGAATTAATATTTTAATAGATGCTAGAGAAAGGGAAATTACACTTACATATATATATTATTAATTAGGAAAAAGTATTTCTTAATATTAGCACAGTTTACATATATGGTATTATTCCATTTATATTTCTCAAAGAATATGGCTGGCTTATTTTACCAGCATTGACCCTTTAACTGCGGCACTTCCATTTACACCCCATACTCTTCATGGGGTCTGTATGTGGCTAAAAAACTAAAATTTAGTTAAAAAAAAATTCTATATCAAGAAAAAATTAATGGTGAAAGAAATATAAAATAAAACATTACTGTAATGAAATGCCATTTTCTGCTTGAAGAAAAGTACGTACCTGAATTCAACAAGGTACACGATTGTTGCCCCAAGATACTTCCGATTCTTGCAGGTGTTAAGGTTTTGCATTTTCACCAAAGATGTGTTTGAGTCGCATAAATAACAGTTTCTGTCCAAGGTGCCAACACTTTTTCCCAGTCAGGTGTTTACAGTCAGGGATCAAGATTCCTCGTTTGCATATAGTGCAATTAATTGTCTGTCTATTTGTGGAATGGTCCTGGGTTCGATCCCAGGCACCGGCGAGAAACATTGGGCAGAGTTTCTTTCACCCTATGCCCCTGTTACCTAGCAGTTAAATAGGTACCTGGGTGTTAGTCAGCTGTCACGGGCTGCTTCCTGGGGGTGGAGGCCTGGTCGAGGACTGGGCCGCAGGAACACTAAAAAGCCCCGAAATCATCTCAAGATAACCTCAAGATGGTTGGTGTAGGTTATTTCCCTCATGCACGTGGGAGATTTTCTTGGGATTGTGTGTTTGGTTGGAATGTTATGGCTTTCTCTGCCAATTTCATGCTAGATATTGTTATTTCCAGGACTGGATTGAGAGTTCACCACTGACTCCTTTTATTCAAATATGGTCAATTAGGAGCTGTTTATAAAGAGTCTAACTACATTGAAGATTATGGTCACAGTGACCCCTGGCTGAGTCCAAGTCATGAGCGAGTTAGACTTTTGTCAAAGTGACTAATTCCCAGAACAGCTATAAACTATGCATAAATGAAGATGAAAATGTCACAGATTTCTTCACTATTATTCCCGCATCATAAAAAAAAAATCATTCTGATAATGTAAATACTGTAAACACATGTGCAGCATGAAGACCTGGCATCTCGAATCAAAACTAAATTAGTAAGATGTAACATCATATGAAATTTCAGCAAGCATTGAAACATACTAAACAAATAGCAAATTAAATAAAAATTAAATGTTAACACAAAATACAATATTGAAAAAGTTTTTGTTTAGTAATTTATTGATATATTAATTTGGTAATTTAGTAATTTAGTAAAAGTTTGGTTTAGCTAATAAACATTAATACCATGATTTATTGTAATTATCAAATCATCAACTTGTATTCTTTATAAAAACAAACATGAATTTTCCAATCAATTCTTCAAAACTAAATATAATAATTGTGAAAAGAAGTACAGTTGTGTTGCATTCAGTTGACAGCAGTATAAATTTAACAAACAATCATGCCACATGTTGAGCCATGAAGTTAATTCGCAGAAGATAAGATGGCGAGTATCTTCTGTACCAAAGACGTCACAAATATACACTTTTTTAACGCTGTCACTAGAAGTACGAGCACTAGAGCATAACACCGCATGTATCGTGCACCAAAACTAGCATCTTTTATTGGAGGACAATAAACACTATAATAACACCACAAGTCTCGTACATTAAGAATCCTCAAGAAAAACTCAACACCTAATTCTTTGCCAAATTATAACCTTTTTGAGCAGATCAAGTTATACTTTAATGAGAGTAAATATGTTATTTCTAGTTCTTATACAAATACATCAAAGTGTAGTCCTAATATTGCTGTGCGAGTGCCTCTTTTCCATTTATTCAGTAATGTGATCTCTAATTACTTCTTACTGTGTTAGGAACACCAGCTAGAATGTATCCAATTAAATGCTACTGAATAAACATGAAACTGCTATTCTTTTATTCCTTCTTTGCCAATTAATTTATTTGTTCTTATATATACTTCATTTTATGTACAGCTGTAATCAGTAATTCCCTTATTCCAGTAGCCTAATTAGCAAAAATCCCTAATCCTATCTTGTTTTAGTTTTCATTCAACAATTAGTAAGTCATTACAAAAGTGGATGATTGACATGGATGACCAGGAGAATCGATAAGAAATTTGCCAGAATTATACTGTAACATGTAATGCCCAGCTTTACAGTGATTAAAAAACTGGTTTAGATAAGATTAGGAAGTCAGAATATTACAATTGTACCTTCTTGTAAATATATATAAAGAACCTAAGTGTATCTGCAGCTAGATGGATGAGTATAGTAACAGTAAAGAAATGCTTTAGATCTATATTGTAATTTCCTTGGATTACATGTCTGAGCTTCTCTAAAATTATTACAAATTCGTGAACTCCGTCAACAGGACTGAAAGATCATTACACCCATAAACCACATAAAACACACACCACATAGAATATTAATGAGTTTACAATCAACATATGCTGAGCAGTAAAGCAACAATGGTAACATCAACAACTAAAAATTACTAATATTGTATATAATTTCTCAAATACTAAAAAAATTTATATTTTTTTTTAATTTATCCCAACAAATACATTCCCTTTCAAATTTATAACTAAAAAAAATATGAAAAAAACAAAAACAAAAAAGTTGAATGTAATGAAACGCCATTTTCTGGGCGAGTCCTGGAGGCTCCCCGGAGCTATACCGGGCTGATTTGCATGTGTTAGTACATGGCATCAGTCAATTCAATTGGAGTTCTTAACCTGGCCCCCCTCAGAGAGGCACGAGGAGCAATGGCCTATAGAAACCCCTTCATGTGGTTGGAAGCATTCGATGTCTGCCATCTACCGGGTTAGGCACCCAGAAAGGTAGGCGTCCCAAAACAGACTCCACCTGGTGAAAATTGCTACCGAAAACCGAACATTCAATCAGAACGCCACAGTCTGAAAACAAGGAAACTTGCATGATGTCACAACCGCCACTGCACAGCAGTCTGCGCAGCTTCCCCCTCCCCAGGAGGAGGAAGGGGAAGCCCCAGACCCCTCACGCTGGCTACCAAATCCCTCCAAGACACCAGGAACGCGAAGTCGAGACAACTGGCTGCAACCTGCGACCCAGAGCAACACACACCTGACTAGAGCCAGGAACATTAACAAGGCAAGGGGCAGTCAGGACCCTGTTCGCCCTCCAAAATCCCCACGCCCGAATGTCAACCCAAGACATATTACCGAAAGTGGCAGCTAAAGCAGCAAATTTGCGAACGTCATGGGCACGAGGATAGACCGCAAGCTGGTGGGACAGAATAACCTTGCAGACGACCTGGGAGACCCAAGCACTGGATCAGGGAAGAAGGGAGAATGGGTCAACCCAAAGCACATCCCCAGTCACAGAGGCCACAGCGCATAAATAACGGATAAGAGCTACAACCGGACACAACACATGATGCACCCCCGACCGAAACACCCAAGGACCCCTCCGGAAAGTCGCCATCTCGTTCTTCGCCTGAAAAGAAGGAGACAGTTGCAACCAAACAAACCTTCCACCAGGATCGAAAGAGCAAAAACCCTATGAGTCGGAGGAAAGCATGAAGCTCCCCAACCCGACCCCCCAGAGGCCAATCCCAACAAGAAAAGAACCTTGTCAAAACAATCTTGAACCAAAGGGGCCACCACAAACCTAGGAGAAGAGAGAAAGAGAGAGCACCTGGTACAACGACCAGGATGGCTCAGGCTGCACATGAGCAGGCCGGAGGTGAAACAACACACGAGACAGATTGCAATTCGGGGCTGAAGTGACATCCATTCTGAATGCAAATCCTGCAAAAGTACGTCATCTCCAGCCACCGTGTAATAGGTGACAAGCTGCACAGTACCTTGCGCCTCTACCAGCTATGATACTACCACCTACCCAAGGTCAAAGCAGAAATTAAAACCCCAGCTAACCCCACGGGGGTCAGGTTCTGGCTCGTGGTCCCAGGTAGGCTAAGAACTCCAATTGAATTCACTGATGCCATGGTCTAACACATGAATATGCATATCAGCTAGGTATAGCTCTAGGGAGCCAGAGAGGCTCTCCACAGAAAAGTATATATCTATCTGAAAATGAAAAGCCAAAATACACAGACAGACCATACATATACAGTATATAGAACCAGTGCCCCATTTCTCACTTTCATTGAGTGAGAAGATATCCACTCAGACAAAAAGGTGCAGAATTTAGGGAAAAGTTATATATACTCTATATAATACACACACACACACACACACACAATTATATCACTACCTACTATATCTTCACAAATATACAATCAATGCACTCCCACACAAACCCCCAGCAGCACACAACTGCTTCAAGACCAGCTGTATGTATATCAATAAACTTAAAATAAGGAGCTCACCTGTTGAAAGAGCTCGTTAGAAGGAATATCAGTTGTGCGGTTCATGTGGTGGTATCCCTGTAGTTGCATCACATTACCCTCCTGGATGGGGATCCCCATGCTGGTTGAGGTTAAGTTGCTGCTGTCAACAATACTGCTGCCACCAATACCTCCCTACCACCAACAATGAGATTAGGTTATGAAGTAGACTACTGAATATTTGAAACTCTTAATGACTAAGTAACTGAGGCAACTATTTCTGATATAGTGGCACTTTTAAGTATTATTACCTTATGACCAACACCACGTCACATTTCATTCCAATTATATACAAGATATGCAGGATAACCACATTCGAAAAGGTGGAAGATTGGGGGGGGGGGAGAGACAGGTGTGTGTGTGTGTGTGTAATTACCTAAGTGTAGTCGAGGACCAGGCCACGGGGATGCTAAGTCCCGAAATCATCTCAATATAATCTCAAGATAGTTACAGGATGAGAGCTACGCTTGTGGTGACCCGTCTTCTGAGTACTCTTTGTCTCATAGCACTTTGAAACTACCGACAGATTTGGCCTCAACCACCTTCTCACTTAGCTTGTTCCAACCATCTACAACTCTGTTTGCAAAAGAAAACTCTAATATTTTGTTGTTATCTTTGTTTCATTAGCTTGAATCTGTGTCTTCTTGTTCGTGAAGTTGCTGGTTTCAGGAATTTCTTTTTGTCAATTTGGTAGATTCCTGTAGTATTTTGTAAGTGGTTATCTTGAGACGATTTCGAGGCTTTAGCGTCCCTTCCTTTTTGTTACACACCCCCAGGAAGCAGCCTGTATCAGCTGTGTAACTCCCAGGTACCTATTTACTGCTAGGTAACAGGGGCATCAGGGTGAAAGAAACTGCCCATTTGCTTCCACCTCTACCAGAATCGAACCCGGAACCTCAAGACTACGAATCCAAAACGCTGTCCACTCGCCTGTCAGGCCCCTTCAATCATATCATACCACCTTTCTGGTTTTACTATGTTTAATGGCTCTACTCTCTCCTCGTAACTCTTGTTTTTCAGTTCCGGAAGCCATTTTCTAACATGCTGTTGCACCTTCTCCAGTTTACTTATGCGCTTCTCGAGATTTGAGCACCATTCAACTGCTGCACATTCCAATTTTGATCTCACAAAAGTCATGAACAGTTTTAGTATTTCAACATCCATATAATTAAAGGCTAGTCTGAAGTTGGTAAGCGACACAAACGTTCCTCTCACAATGTTCTTTGTGTGTTCCTCTGGTGACAGTTTACTATCCAAACCCACCCCTAGGTCTTGTTCTTTATTAGAGTTGAGTAATTCCTTTCCACATAATTTGTAAGTTGTGTGTGGTCTATTTTCTCCAATTCCACATTCCATAACATGGCATTTATTCACATATAATTCCATTTGCCACTTGACACTCCAAGCACTTATTTTATCTAGATCAATTTGAAGGGTATTGCAATCGTCTGCGTCTCCTATCTTCCCCAGTATCTTAGCATCATCCTCAAACATGTTCATATTGTTCTGCATACCTTCTGTAAATCGTTTATGTAGACGATGAACATTACTGGTGCAAGAAATGAACCCTGTGGTACTCCCTAGTTACATTCCTCCAATCAGATACATTGTCTTTGATTACTGTCCTCATCTGTCAGTTAGAAAACTTTAAATCCCTGTCAGAGGTCTCCCTGTCAACCCTCTAGAATGTTAGTTTCCAGAACAACCCCTTGTGTGGGACTGTCAAAAGCCTTTTTAAGGTCCAGATAGACTCAACCACCTCTTTTCTGTAGTATCTCTGTGGATCTATCATAAACACTGAGTAGATTTGTTATACAGGATCTTCCTGTTTAAAAAACCATACTGTCTGTCTGTTATTATGTCACTACTCTCTAGGTGTTCAACCCATTTGGCTTTAACTGTTTTTCTTGTCTTGACTACCACCCTTGTTAATGATACAGGTCTATAATTTAGAGATTCCTCCTAACTACCATTTTAATAGATTGGTACTATGTTTACCTTTTTCAACATCTGCTAAGATTCCTGTGTTGTGTGTAATTACCTAAGTGTAGTTACAGGACGAGATTTACGCTTGGTGTGTCCCATCTACCCAGCACTGTCATTAACGCTTTGAAACTACTGAGATCACAGTGTGTGTGCGTGTGTGTGTGTGTAATTACCTAAGTGTAATTACCTAAGTGTAGTTACAGGATGAGAGCTACGCTCGTGGTGTCCCGTCTTCCCAGCACTCTTTGTCATATAACGCTTTGAAACTACTGACGGTCTTGGCCTCCACCACCTTCTCACTTAACTTGTTCCAACCGTCTACCACTCTATTTGCGAAGGTGAATTTTCTTATATTTCTTCGGCATCTGTGTTTAGCTAGTTTAAATCTATGACCTCTTGTTCTTGAAGTTCCAGGTCTCAGGAAGTCTTCCCTGTCGATTTTGTCAATTCCTGTTACTATTTTGTATGTAGTGATCATATCACCTCTTTTTCTTCTGTCTTCTAGTTTTGGCATATTTAATGCTTCTAACCTCTCCTCGTAGCTCTTGCCCTTCAGTTCTGGGAGCCACTTAGTAGCATGTCTTTGCACCTTTTCCAGTTTGTTGATGTGCTTCTTAAGATATGGGCACCACACAACAGCTGCATATTCTAGCTTTGGCCTAACAAAAGTCATGAACAATTTCTTTAGTATATCGCCATCCATGTATTTAAATGCAATTCTGAAGTTAGAAAGCATAGCATAGGCTCCTTGCACAATATTCTTTATGTGGTCCTCAGGTGATAGTTTTCTATCTAGAACCACTCCTAGATCTCTTTCTTTATCAGAATTCTTTAAAGATTTCTCACATAATATATAGGTTGTGTGGGGTCTATGTTCTCCTATTCCACATTCCATAACATGACATTTATTAACATTAAATTCCATTTGCCAAGTGGTGCTCCATATACTTATTTTGTCCAGGTCTTTTTGAAGGGCATGACAGTCATCTAAATTTCTTATCCTTCCTATTATCTTAGCATCATCAGCAAACATGTTCATATAATTCTGTATACCAACTGGTAGATCATTTATGTACACAATAAACATCACTGGTGCAAGAACTGAACCCTGTGGTACTCCACTTGTGACATTTCTCCATTCTGATACATTGCCTCTGATTACTGCCCTCATTTTTCTATCAGTCAGAAAATTTTTCATCCATGATAGAAGCTTACCTGTCACCCCTCCAATATTTTCCAGTTTCCAGAACAACCTCTTATGTGGAACTCTGTCGAAAGCCTTTTTTAGGTCCAGATAGATGCAGTCAACCCAACCATCTCTTTCCTGTAATATCTCTGTGGCTCGATCATAGAAACTGAGTAAATTCGATACACAGGATCTTCCAGATCGAAAACCATACTGTCTGTCTGATATTATATCATTTCTCTCTAGGTGTTCTACCCATTTAGTTTTGATTAGTTTTTCCAATACTTTCACTATTACACTTGTTAATGATACAGGTCTATAATTGAGGGGGTCTTCCCTGCTGCCACTTTTGTAGATTGGAACTATGTTAGCCTGTTTCCACCCGTCTGCTACGATTCCTGTACACAGGGATGCCTGAAAGATCAGGTGAAGTGGAATGCTGAGCTCAGATGCACATTCTCTCAGAACCCATGGTGAAACGCCATCTGGGCCAGCTGCTTTGTTCTTACCGAGCTCCTTGAGCATTTTTTCCACTTCGTCTCTAGACACCTCTATGTGTTCTATGTTGTTCTCTGGAATTCTTATTGTATCTGGTTCCCTAAAGATTTCATTTTGTACAAACACACTTTGGAACTTTTCGTTTAGTGTTTCACACATTTCCTTTTCATCTTCCGTGAATCTATTTCCCATTTTCAACCTCTGAATATTATCCTTTACCTGCAATTTGTTGTTTATGAATTTATAGAATAGACCTGGTTCTGTTTTACATTTGTCCGCAATCCCTTTTTCAAAATTTCTTTCTGCCTCTCTCCTCACTGCCGTGTAGTTGTTTCTCGCATCTTTGTATCGCTGGTATGTTTGGGGGTTCGGCCTCTTCCTGTATTGATTCCATTTTTGTGTCTTTCGGTCTCTAGCCCTCTCGCAATTTCTATTGAACCAATCCTGTTTCCTAGTTCTGCATCTCTGTTTTGGTATAAATTTTTTTGTGCCTTTATCATATATTTCACAAAACTTGCCATACATCTCATTCACTTCCTTGCCTAGCATCAAGTCTGTCCAATTATACTCACTAAAAAAATTTCTAAGGTCACCATAATGTCCTCTCCTGAAGTCTGGTTTTTCAACTGCTTCAACCTCCTTATTTTCTTCCAGCTTATAACGCATTGCATACTTTATTCCCAAAAAGACATGGTCACTTTTACCCAAGGGAGGAAGGTACTGAATGTCAAATATCTCTTCCTCCTTCCTGGTAAATATCAAATCTAGCATGGAGGGAACATCCCCTTCCCTCATCCTCGTAGCTTGTTTAACATGTTGATACAAGAATGTTTCCAGGATGAGGTCTACAAATTTACAGGTCCAAAAATCTTCTGTTTTAGCTTCATATGCTTCCCAGTCTATGGATTTCAAGTTGAAGTCACCGACTATCAACAGTCGTGATCTATCGTTATCCGCTCTCGCTATAATCTCTCTCATTATTGTTATAAGACCTTCACGTTTACTATCTAGCTCCTCCTTTGACCATGTGCTGCTTGGCGGTGGACTATATGCATTTATCATCATTAGTTTATCATCCTCATAGCAGATCTCTAGTGCTATTATGTCAACTTCTTGTGGATTGGCAGTCATTATTTCCTTCACCTTTAGGTGTTCTTTTACCAGCACAGCAACGCCACCGCCTTTCCTAATTTTTCTGTCCCGTCTCCAAATTGAGTAGCCCCTTGGGAATATGACCTCATTTAAAATTACATCTTCAAGTTTTGTCTCCGTGAGTGCAACAATGTCTGGTGTCTGCAGCTGTATTACATCACTTAACTCCAGTATCTTCGATCTCACTCCATCTATGTTGGTGTATGCAATCTTCAGGAACTTGTTCCCCCTCTCCTTATTCTTCACTCCCCCTCTCTCTATTGATTTTGTTGGTTTGCCTTTATGTACCACTTTACTGGTTTGCCTACCCCTATCACTTTGTAGAAAAAAGAATTTATTTCTTCTTCATTCCTGCTCTCATTTAAATGTTTTGCCTCGGCGAGGTTCAGTTTCAGCTTCTCTCTATCTTCTTTTGAAAGATCTCGTCTTAATGACCACCCTTTCCCATCCTCATCCCTTTGCAATTTTCTAGCATTCCTTAGTACTTCTTCCATCTGTTTGGCACCGTTTAGGGTGATCCTCAAAGGTCGACCTTTCCCTTTTACGTACCTGCCTATTCTCCTGTAGTCGCACACATTCTCTCTGTTTGTAAGACCTTCCACGAGGCCAACAATTTTATCTACTACTTTAGCTTCTTCTACAGCTCTTTCTGACCTAGATGTTATCGCCTTTTCTTTGCAGCCAAAAATGATCAGGGACTTACTCCGATCAACTGTGTTTTGCACCAACTTCGGGTTAGATGCCAAATTCTTTCCTCACTTCTAGCCTAATGTTTGTTTTATATAGGACAGGACACACACACACTAGCCTAGTGTGTGTGTGTGTGTGTGTGTGTGTGTGTGTGTGTGTGTGTGTGTGTGTGTGTGTGTGTGTGTGTGTGTGTGTGTGTGTGTGTGTGTGCGTGTGTGTGTGTGTGTGCGTGTGTGTGTGTGTGTGTGTGTGTGTGTGTATAGTCTATGAAATAATAATAATAATAATAATAATAATAATAATACACAGAGTAATCCCACTAATGTGACTGCATTAAGGAGAAAATGCACAGGAGCAGTGATGAGGATCCAAAGTTGTTTGGTGGATGTTCCCGCTCACACGCCATGTCGTGGTTTAGTCGCTAGAAGCGTGTGCAGGGGAACATCCACCGCATAGGTTCGAACCCTCATCACCGTTCCTACGGATTTTTTTTTAATAAAAATAATAACAATAATAATAATAATAATAATAAATAATAATAATAATAATAATAATAAAAATAAAAATTATATGACCAAACATATACAGTAGTCCAGTGAAGAAACAGAATGCTCGTTCATAGGACTCGGTACAGTCTTAACGATACAGTCTCACTAAAGCACTGGTTAATAAAGCATAGTACTGTAGTTGGTTTCATTAAATGCCACACAGTTTAAGATTCATATATACATACAAGAAAATAAGATTGGCCTTCAAGTGCTATGATTAACTGAAATGTTGCAAATAGTAAACTTTTTTATTTTTTACATTTTAATATTGTTACTTAAAACTCGCTGACAACCAATCCTTTTACCAAAAACACATCCCAATTCTAGTCACAGGACATTTACATTAGATGACATGATCAAATTCCTCACTAATCATTCACTATATTTACAGTACTTCATTCAGTTTCAATATCAAGAATTTAAGCAAAGGAAATGGACAATCTGAGAAGCATCTGTGATATTAAGAAATTAGATAAAATATGGAAAGAAAATATAATGAAAGTCTAAACATCAATAAAATGCATGAAAAGAGGAGAATGTACGAAGACAGGTTGGGCATGTTGAATGGGTAATGGAAGGCTAGTGAATTATATAAGTGAATTTAAGAGTATCAGAAGAGAAAGGGTGATCCATGTCCTATTCATATAAAATGCTAACTACTAAAATAATGTAAATTATTTTATATAGGACTTGTATTTTCTAACAAGCGAATTCCGCCATATTGTAGATAACATTTCATTCACTTAGACACTCGGAGTCTTGAGCCACAGACTACACAAGCAGCATCCCACAGCTTTACCTTCTGGTGGCTCAGAAGGTAGAGCTGCAGACTGCTTTTTGCTTGGGACTTGGTTCAAGGCTCCGATTGTTCAAGTGAATGAACTTATTATCCACAATATGGTGGAATTCGTTTATTTGAAAATACAAGTCCTATATAAAACAATTCACAACAATGCTGTACACCAGATTTTATGAAGCTGTAGGGTGCTTCTGTGGATGACTATACTCTTCTAATTGTGCTTGTGGGGGTTGAGCATCGGCTCTTTGGTCCCACTTCACAACCATCAATCAACTGGTGTACAGATTCTTGAACCTATTGGGCTCTATCATATCTACATTTGAACTGTGTAAGGAATCTGCCTCCTCCACATCACTGTGAAATGCATTCCATTTGTTAACTACTCTGACACTGAAAAAGGTCTTTCTAATGTCTTTGTGGCTCATTTGGGTACTTGCTTTCCATGTGTTTTTTTTTTTTTGTGAATGTACCACCCTTGTTAAATAATGTCTTAATCTACCCTATTAATTCCTCTGAGAATGTGATGATCATGTCTCTCCAAACATGTCTTCCAGCAACATGAGGTTTAGTAGTCTTCCCTCATAGTTCATGCCCCTCAGCTCCTATACTAGTCTGATGGCATACCTTTGAACCTTCTCCAATTTAGTCTTGTGCTCGACTAGATACGGAATCCATACTGATGCTGCATACTCCAGGATTGGTCTGACATGTGTGGTATACAAGGTTCTAAATGTTTCCTTACACATGTTGCATTGAGGATGTGCTTATTTATGTGTAAATCTATATAATGAACAAATAAAGTAATAATACTTAAAAAATAATCACTTGTTATAATCTTTTCCTATATTATATTTTTTACTCCAGGTTAATGCTACCCTGTCCCAAGAAAGTAAGAAATAGAATAAATCAATTACTATGTCTCTTTTCATCCAATTATTGTATCAAGAGTAAAAGTTAATTAGGTCATTGTCATGGGTTGGATTCCTGGCATCTTTGAACCTGAGTTTAACCATCTTCATTATTGTATCTATGAAACAAAGTGCTGTAATCTCGTTACACTTCTGATGTAAATCATATACAGTACTGTTCTAATCACTGAGTCTTATCATAAAATTATCCAGGTGAAGATTTGCATGATAATCAAAACATCATTAACCATATAAAGCCATATTAATGCTGATCATGATGCTGCAGAATAATGGCTCTACATGAAGAGATTCAATTATTTTATTACTAGTATAGTAGTAGTAGGCATCCATCAGTCTCGGGAGACTATGGAGATGTGCTCTGGTTGTCGGTCTGGAGTGGCCTCACCAGGGCGCAAAGCCAGGGAAGGTTGATAACTAGTATAGCACTATAGTAATTGGATACTTTGTCATACCAAATTGCTGATAATTAAAAATGAGAAGCAAAGCAGAAGTGATTGCAAAAAATACATACTACAATATGATGTCCACCATTTCAAAAGCTAATACAATTGAGAACTATAGTGTCAAGATATCAAAAAAAAGTATCAAGTACAAAAAAGCTAAGAAGCATTACATGAATAACTAGACCTCATACCCAATGGACATGGACAAATAAGCATGTCTGATAAAGCACAATAAAAGAATATGTTCAGACACTAGTGCCAGATATGAGAGAGATGAGCCATGAGAAAACAAGCTAATGACAATAAAAGACCGAAGGAGCAGAGGTAGATAATATAATATATATTATAATATATATCACAGATAATCACAACAAAGATTATACTGAGTGAATAGAGAAAATAGGGACAATCTTTTCCAGGAGACACACAACAGAACGAGGTGTAACAGTGGACGATGGAAACACAAATGAACCACAGAGACCACAGCAAGGGAAGAAAATACTTGCACACAATGAGGAGGGTCAACATAGTTGAACAAGCTTGAGGCAAAAGTGAAAGAAGCAACCTCCATTTATAGCCTTGAAAGCAAGTATAGCAGAATACTGGAATGTTGGGAGGCATAAATAAACCAGGTATAATAGCTACGAGGCAAGATGTACATTCTCTCACATATTTATTTCCTTGTCAATTTATTTTATTTATAAGAATAAAGAATAAATTATTCATATTTACTGCTTTAGTTTCCACCAATTCAAATCAAGGAAAAAGTTTAGATCACTGACAACATTTAACCCATTGCAGATATTTGGCATAATATACTGCAATATGAAACCAATAACCTGTAAGAATAAGTTTTATATTTTGCATACACACTTTCAGACAAAATATTTCTTTTTAAATACATTTTAAATATTCAGTCATGCAAGAAGTAACCAAACTTAGGCAGTTCAATCCACAAAGTTATATACAGCATTCAGAAATGTCCTCAGACCAACTTGCCACTCATTTTTCCTTACCTTATCCTTACTGCAACATCTGTTTTCCAACACCTTCACCTATCATTAATTCCAGGTATCTAAATTCATCCACAGTTTCCACTTTTCAAAACAAGATACAAGAACCAGAGGCCATGCCTCTCTCATGTATTCTTGTTTAATATAATTTTTCTTAGAATGTTTGATTTAAAATGACTTTGGAAATTGAAGTAAGTAAAATATGTTAGTATAACAAAAGTAATGAAGGAGTTGCAACATGAATCTCACTCTGTGATAAAATATCTGCATTATGTATACAACTTCCTAATTGTTTTTATAAAGTCTAAATGTAAGTGTTTGAATAGCAACATGTAAAAGACAAGCACTTCATAATATTTCCACATGACAGTAAGTAAATATATTGAACAGGTAACCTTAACAACAGTGCAATCAAGGACAAAAATATCCCCTTAAAGCAATATTAAATACAATTTGTTTTTTTATAAATGCCATTAGATGTATACTCAATATTTTAATCATGCAAAGCACAAACTGTCTAATGTTACGTAAAGTGGGTATTAAGATGTTGCAGAGAGGTTAGTATTACAGCCACGAAACCAACAACCAAGAGACCATCAGCCACCAATTAATAGTATTACCAACATGTTCAAGCTTGCAAAATTGGACAGAACAGTTGATTTTCATGCAATAAGTAGCACTACTGGCTTTGTATGCATCCTGGTTTAGGTCACCAGAGCAAGCCATGACAAGTTACAAAACACAGGACAAGCCCAATAGTTATGTCAAGCACATGTATGACAGGACAATGACAAGCCCAGAAGAACGGTAGCAACAAATCCTTAGGCTGGCCAAGGATCAAGAACTCTGGGGCGACGCCCACCTCAGGAGCCAAAACGTGGAAGAAGGCTGGGCAGGTTTTGTAGTTGGTAGACGGCGACCAGAGGGCCCTTGTGAACCGCGATGCCCCAGAATTCAGCACCTACAACACTTGGCCATCAGGGCTTTTTTCATATACAGTGGGACCTCTTCAGCTAATACCATACAGGCATAAACTCATGTATGTTTTCACTATTATATAATATGTAATATCATATCATCTACAAATTATTTTACATAATAAAATTTATTAATTTGCAGAGGCAAATGCTATATAAAAAAACATACAACAAAGGGAGGATCCACTGTACATCTATCCACAAGGACACCGATAGCTAAAAAGCTTAAACAAAACTCCATTTTAATTCACATTAAGGGGTATAATAAGCAATTTAAAGGGGAAAATGAAGAGGTGTTGTATACTGAAAATAAATCATGGTCGAGATATTAGAACACCAGTAATATGTCGCTACATAATATGATACTCTGGAAATGTAGACTGTCTGCATGAGCCGAATCAGTTCAAAAGGAAAAGCAATAACAAGTGTACAATCTACCTATGTAAATTATAAATGAGAATATGTGCTGTGAACAAAAATATTCTATGGTTAGAGACAGAGAACAACCACCATGACACTACACATAACACGTTCATTCAGAGAGTTAAGACAAAGCTGCGAGAACACACAAAGCACACATTACCCTGGTTTTCCATGCCATGTCTATGATTTATACACATCACAAAATTAAAATATGGTACTGGCTCTGTATTTAACATTCATGCCATGAATTTCAATGGCAATTTCAAGATATATTATTAAAAATCAACTACAGAACATACATTACTTTAACAATACTAAACTAGAAGTTATATACTTTGTATAGTTAAGTAAAATAAAACTTTAAATGATTGAAAAGCATGGCTCATTCATAATTTGCTCTAAATAAAAGCAAAGATAAAATGTTTAGACAAAATTCTGCCGAGGACAACTCACCCCTGCAAGTTGCATGCTAAGGTCTTGACTGAAAGTAGGCTGGGTAGCTAGGGAAATAGGAGTACCAGGATGGCTGGGAGCAGAGATTGGGGCAAATGTATGTGATGACGACAATGAGATTGGTGTAACTGTGCCTCCTGAGGTGCCCAGCTGCTGCAGCTTGCGTGCTAGCTCAGACAGGTTGCTGTTAGAAGTTACACTGAAAAAATAAATAAATAAACAAATAAATAAATAAATTGGAAACACAAATTCAGGGAAAAATATGAAAACTCTAAGATACATGGCTTTTATTTTTGTACAAGCTATCTGCTTGTAAATAAGAAATGTTGCCTGAACAGCTTTACGTTTGTAAAGTACAGTATTGTACACCCATTTCCTACGCCCATTCTCACAACTTCTTATTACAATGGACGAATTTCTACAAAAGTAATTTATGAACTGATCAAGGAATAACAGTACAGTATTATAAACCCTTGATGGCCAATTTCTAGGTATGAAAGTCCTGAAGAGCTGAATAAAATTAAGTTATCCAGTGGCAATGCAATAGATTATATAAAAATTTCTAATAACAAACTGCTCTGAAACATTTAAGATATTCTCAGACGTTCAATTACTGTACCTGTCATATTTCTCCAGAGAATTCTGCTGTGAGAGTCTGGCCTGATGATCAGAAGTGTAGGTGTTCTCCGGAGTGCAGTGATGTGGAGGAGTGGGTCCCCCAGATCCTGGCTGTGAGACTGACACAGGCATTGGTACAGCAACACCCACACCACTGACAAAGCCATCACTCTGCTGCACAAGGTTATGAAAGTTTTCAATTTTCATAATGCAGTACAATAACTAGAATTATAAAACTATAGAAGAACTTTTTTTTTTTTTTTTTTTTTTTTTTGCTGCACACCACTCAAATCTACATGGATACCTAACCTACCCAGCCTATTCCCAGACACTAGATGAAGATTTATGACAGGAAGGTTTTTGATAAGAACCTTATTAGAAAATTTTTAACTCATTTCAAGAGCAAGAATTTTATTACAAAAAATTTAAATAACTTAATATACATGACTTTCAGAATGAAAATTATCCTTATGATATTTTCTAAATTGGTTCCACTGATTTTCTCAACCTGTCATCCACAAATAGTTACCTTACCTTGCAGTTACCTTGCAATGATTTTAGAGCTTAACGTCCTCACAGCCCGGTTGTCGACCAGGCCTCCTCATTGCTGGACTGGTCAACCAGGCTGTTGGACTAGGCTGCTCACAGCCTGATGTATGAATCAGCCTGGTTGGTCAGGTATCCTTTGGAGGTGTTTATCAAAATCTCTCTTGAACACTGAGGGGTCAGCCAGTTCTGCTCCCTATGTGTATGGGAAGCGTGTTGAACAGTCTCGGGCCTCTGATGTTGATAGTTCTCTTTCAGAATACAGTACTTACTGCACTTCTGCTTTTCAACAGGGGTATTCTGCACATCCTGCCATGTCTTCTGGTCTCGTGAGGTGTTATTTGTGTGTGCAGGTTTGAGACTAGCCCCTCTAGTGTTTTCTACGTGTAAATTATTACATCTCTTTCCCGCCTGTGCTCAAGAGAATACAGATTTAGGCATTTTAGTCAGTTCCAATAGTTTAGATATTTTACCGAGTGGATTCTAGCAGTAAAGGATCGCTGCATGCTCTCCAGGTCAGCAATTTCTCCTGCTTTGAAAGGAGCTGTCATTATGCAACAGTATTCCACTCTAGAGAGCACTAGTGTCTTGAAGAGTATCATCATCTGTATAGCATCTCTAGTTTGAAAAGTTCTTGTTATCTAACCTGTAATTTTTCTTGTACTTGTGATGGCTACTTTATTGTGTTCTTTAAAGGTAAGATCTTCTGACATGAGTACACCCAAATCCTTTTCATTTCTTTTTCGTTCTGTGTTATGATTTGACTGCATTTTGTACATGGTTTCTGATTTTATATTTTGATTTTTCTGTAGCGCAGGAGCTGGAACTTATCTTCATTAAATACCATATTATTTTCTGCAGCCCATCGAGAGACCTCATTTACATCATCTTATTGGAAGTTTGCTGTGTCCTCTATGTTGCCCACTCTCATAAAAATCCTAGTGCCATCTGTAAAGGATGATACAGTACTATAGATTGAGTCCTTGTCTATGTCCAATATGAGAATGAGAAAAAGTACTGGAGCAAGCACAGTACCCTGGGGGTACTGAGCTCTTCATGGTTGATGGGCCGGATTTTATTTTGTTGATTATTACACATTGGGTAATATTAACACATTCCAGGTTCTGTTAGTCAGGAAATTGTAAATCCATCTGGCTATTTTTCCGGTAATTCCATTTGAACGCATTTTGTGTGCAATAACACCATGGTTACATTTGTTGGAGGCTTTTTGCAAAATCTGTGTAAATTACATCAGGGTTTTGCTTGTCTTCCATGGCATCTAATGCCATGCCATAGTGTTCCAGCAACTGTGATAGGCAAGAGCGCCCTGTTCTGAAACCATGTTTGTTGTCCGGGGTTATGGAGATGCTGTGATTCCATGTAATTTGTGATCTTGCTTCTTGGCACTCTTTCAAAGATTTTTATGATGTGTGATGTTAGTGCTATCAGTCTGTAATTTTTTGCCTCTGCCTTATTTCCTTCTTTATGGAGTGACGCTATCTCTGCTGATTTTAGTATGTCTGGGAGTGTGGACATTTTTAGCTATTCTTCTCTTCCTTCTCTTGCTAAAAAATCAAGGGTATGGCACTTCATTTCAACTCTGACAATCTATTGATGGGGTATTGCTTGAAAATGTGGGGCATGACCACGACTTTGCAACAGAGGGCATTGATTATGATCACACTTCTAGCTTCCTAGAATTTAATCATTTATGCAGCTCACATTCAAGGATGCTGGCAAATGACCTCTTCCATTTTTTCTTCTCTTTCAACTTTTCACTCCATCCAATAATGGATGGAGTGAGACTTGAAAAAGCTTTCTCCAAACTAATATTATGCTGGAATTCTCTCTTAAATATGCATACATTAATTAAACAAAAGACCAGCTACAACATGTGCTAATCATGAAGCTTTATTTACTTCAGAGTTTATCTGGTAGTAAAATATGAGAAAGACATCTTACTCGAATTTAAAGTATTTCACCTCAATTTAAATACTGAAGATGCACATCTAAAATCTAAAATTACATGGAATTACCCAAGTATTAACAAATACATCATGTTTGTACTTGTGACACCAATAATACTATCTGTCAGTATCCCAAGTCTCTGATGATTTCCACACACATTTATATCATATAAAATATAAAATAATATTAGATTAATAGAAGCATTTAACAATACACAAAAAATAGAGGTTAGTCTTAAATGCATCATGCATGTAATGGGGACAGCAGAAAATAAACACTCCACGCTGAAGTCGTCTGGAAAACCTTGGAGAATGCACACATCATTAAAACGCTAAACAAAACAAAAATGTTTTTTTTAGTGCAAAGTTTATGATAGTATAGTATGAAGAGACAGGCAGAATGTGGCAGAAGAGAGTGCAAACTTTACCTGCTGGTCTTGTGTTGGTGGGATCACAATAGAGGCAGAGGAGGTTGGTACGGATGGAAGCAGAGCAGCAGTAGAGGAAGCAGGAATGAAGTCTGACTGAGGGGATTCATCCAGGAGAAGGTTAGGAGTGGGAGTTACAGTTTCCACTTGCTGCTGGACAACAGGGGCACCTGACCCCCCACCTGGTTCCTCACCAGGCATCTGCTTGCGCTCTACCACAGGACTCACCAAGAAGCGAGACGTCCTGAAAGCCTAAGATCACAAGCTTGCAGTGTCAGCCAGAAGGTGAAATACCAGCACTTGGGAAAATATAATGCAGCATGCTATAATACTAAATTAGATTAGTAATGACTGTCATGAGTCTATGCATTAGTTACAGCACCATTTTTTAAAAGATTGTAAAATAATTTAGAGTTAGACAATTGAAGTGTAATTATAAATAACATGATCGAGTACTGAAAATCACTACAAAACTTAAAATGAGTAATATTAAAAATGTATATCGGTATAAAACAGGGATGTAATTGACTGATATGACTACCAATAACCTATGATATAGCCATGGTAATGTGCCACAATATTCTTCAACACTATCAAGATTTTAACTTTTAAATAAAAATAGGTGAATCTCAATGATTATTTTCTATGATTTTTCACTAAAAGAAACTAAAGACATTAAAGTAATTGATGCATTTTTTCTTTTATTAGAAAGGTTCAGTTTGCTCCACAGAGCTATCACTGATAACTTAAATATTTTTCACTTTCGAAAATCATATTTTTTCAATTCTTTTCCAAGAAATTAGATTTTTTTTATTACAATACTGAAAGTTCTCAAGAGATAAGAAAGCCATCAGCCTTGGTATACTGAATACATTATATTGCTTTTAAGAGTATTCTAAATACTAGCATTCCTCAAATGAAAACTTATAAGGTTATGTAGATACTGAAGCCTTAATTGAGAATATGAAATACATGATTAAACCTCGCATTATTACACACACAAATCACAATAGCGTGATGCATCAAATGAACAAATCCACAAGAGACGTGACGAGGGTTCGAACCTATGTCCGAGAGGATTCCAGACGCTGCCTTAATCGACTGAGCTACGACATGGTAGCTGTCGTAGCTTTACCATGTAGCTCAGTCGATCATCTTGTTTCCTGTCAGGTACATCCTTACTCAGTTCAGTGCCTAACCAGTTACCCCAGCTTACTTCCCCCATTTAATACTCTAACCTTTTACGGGGAACAGTATCAAATGCTTTTGCATAGTCTAGAAAAATACAGAGCATCCAGCCTTCTTTCTCTTTCCATATCTTGGCATCCCTATCATAGAATTATCAAGTTTGTCAGGCATCCCATTTTGCCTTCTAGATCTGTCCTGCCCCTCCATTAGGAAGTTAATATGTTCCAGGTACTCCACCAATTATCTCCTGCATGTTAGTGCCACTAGTCAATAATTTAGTGCTGTGTCTGTCCTCTTTCATGAATACAGGTATCCTGTTTGTCCTTTTCCAGATATTCGTTAGTTCACAAATTTAGTGTTTGGTTAAAGATACTAGTTTGTGGATAATAAATGTGGATTTGTTTTGTGGAATCCAAGTTTGTGGATTCTTGACTTGGCTCCAAGTCAAGAACTTGTAACCTCATTCAGTAAGCACTGCGATGCCAGGTCCTACCTACTGCTTATTCTGCATTATGACCACTAATTGTCTACTTTACATCCTTCCTTTCTTTGTGTTTCACTAAATAAGAGTGTACAGAGTGGTGTAGTGATAGACAAACTTGCAGGGTATATACATACTGACATATAAGGTGCAACTAACAAATGTAGTCAAAGGATGCAAAGAAAACTGAACAGCAAGGAGTAGGATGTGTGAGGTTCATACAAAGCTTTACAGTGCAAAACTAAAGAGCTCATTTAAGATACTTGAAATCTCTGCTAGTACTTTAAAAGAACTGGGTATCTGTGACCCAGCAAGTATCCTAAAATAAAATGAAAGCAATGGTACTGATTTCAGTTAAATTTCATCTTATACCATCTATAATTAACTCATTAAATTATGAAAATAAACAATAAATGTGGAGAGAGGATAACATGTGTCAAGAAAACTCTTGTCAGAACAGGAAAGGTGTACAATTAATAGATGAAAGTATGAACAATGGATGGATCAAGTAAACTATTAAATATTTTTTGTGGCCACATGTAACTATCCTTCTGAAGCCTGCCATTATGACTTCTAAGTACACAATATTAAGTAATATTCTTCAACATATTTGACAAAGCAAGTTGTGATAAACTTTTTAAGACAGTGGCCTGCAGTGATTTTGTTTAGATTCTTAAACCCCTAAAGTGCAGCTATGGATTTAGAGCCATATCTGCCTATGCACAAAAAAAAATCATAATAGTTTACTTTGGATGCAAAATGTACAGAAAAATGGAAATAAACTGAATATCCACATTGTATCCAGTTTTGTGCACTGTACAAGATGAAGTGTGGCAGACAAGGGGCTTGTCTGTCCACACACTATCAACACCAGAGCTTGCTGTCAACAACACACACACACACACACACACACACACACACACACACACACACACACACACACACACACACACACACACACACACACACTAAGCTACTAAGTGGCTCCCAGAACTGAAGGGCAAGAGCTACGAGGAGAGGTTAGAAGCATTAAATATGCCAAAACTAGAAGACAGAAGAAAAAGAGGTGATATGATCACTACGTACAAAATAGTAACAGGAATTGATAAAATCGACAGGGAAGACTTCCTGAGACCTGGAACTTCAAGAACAAGAGGCCATAGATTTAAACTAGCTAAACACAGATGCCGAAGAAATATAAGAAAAGTCACCTTCGCAAATAGAGTGGTAGACGGTTGGAACAAGTTAAGTGAGAAGGTGGTGGAGGCCAAGACCGTCAGTAGTTTCAAAGCGTTATATGACAAAGAGTGCTGGGAAGACGGGACACCACGAGCGTAGCTCTCATCCTGTAACTACACTTAGGTAATTACACTTAGGTAATTACACACACAAACTACCCAAGCCAGACACACTCAGTGCTGACCTTGGATGTCTAGATGATTATATCTATGAATGTATGTACCACTAAATGAATAAATGTATATACCACTGAATGAATGAATGTACCACTGAATGAATGAATGAATACATATGTAAATATGAATATATATAATAATGTATGTATCAATGAATCAACGACTCGCTGAACGTATGTAACAATAAGAACTTTAAGTCAGATATCCACCAAAACATTTGCAAAATTCTTCATATTATTTCCCTTCAAATACATAAAGCAAAATGTTACCTATGCTCAACACACACACACACACACACATACATTATAAAAAAGGCATGGAAAAGGCAGGCTGGTCAACATAGAGCCAGAAACTGAAGGGGTTAATGACAAGTAGGAAATGAGGCAAATAATGATTGGAATTTATAATTGCTAAGAACATGCAGTCAAATAGAAGAAAAGGCACATCATGAAAGGATATTCCAGGTATTTCTGTAACAGACAGCTGACAAGAACAACTGTCTTAGAGTGAATGACACTGATTTATGTTACAAAGTGTGTGTGTACTTCAAGTACAATACAGCTGAACATTAAATAGGTTAACATTACAAAATTAATTAATAACAGAAAATAGGTAGGAGAGTACAAAAAATGCAGCCAATAATTGAAGGCATATACTGTACATACCTGTGGTTGTTGTGATGTTGCTTGAGAGGCTACAGGCGGCTGCGGCGCAACACACGCTGGACTAACTGACGGAGGTTGCTGCTGCTGCTGCTGCTGCTGTTGCTGTTGCTGTTGCTGCTGCTGCTGCTGTTGCTGTTGCTGCTGCTGTTGCTGTGACTGTGGCTCCTGCTGAACTGCAGAAGGCTGTTGTTGATGAATGGGGCTCGTCTGGACTTGAGGAGAAGACTCTCTGGGTTCAGCACGCTTGCTTGGAGTTCCTGGAGCACTGTCTCCTTCTTCGTGCTGCTAAAGATAAACATACAAGTGTAATAAAATAGTGATGCATGTATATATTCCTTCCACTTTCTGAATAACAGACAAACAAAATAGGTAACAAATAACCATGCAGGGCTTAACTGTGCACAAATCCATACTGTATATAGCTTATATGTTATAATAACTAAGAATGTAAGCAAAGCTTCCCATTCATATTCTTCTTGTCTAGACCCAATACTACATTAACTCAAGCATTATTGCATTTTAGATGCAATTTCTTAAAGATGACTCACTAACATTCTTAACATTAATTAAACTTTATTGGAAGAACTACCATATATATATATATCAAAGAATTAATCAATACTTTCAAGCTGCAGTGCATACATCTTTAATATATTGCAATTTGCAAAACACTCTCATAAACAACATGCAGCCTAGAAGAGATTCTCTAAAAAATCCATTCTAAAATCTAATATTTACCTCTATCTCAGTCAGAGATTCCCATCATGAAAAATCAACAAAGGCAGATCTTTCATCTAATATTAATACTGTATAGATCAATACATTTTCACAAACAGTACATAACCCAAAATCTAATCCTCATGTGTACCTCTATAATTACCCAATTATTACACCACAGTTTTTCAAACAACAGCGAGTAAAAACGACAACTACGTGAAGATTTTTACTAGTAAAATACACTGACTAGTGATTAAAATTATAAGGCGCAAAAGAACTTTGACAATTGATAATTTACCTTAAAAGTAGAACACATTGAAGACATGAATGGATATAGTTAAAATAAATTAATAGATAACTTATTTTTAACTATTACGTTAAACTATATATATACTGTAGTTTTAAACAATAAATAAATAAATAAATAAATAATATATATATATTATATATATTATATATACACACACACACACACACACACAATACACATACAATTACATACATACAATTACATACATACAATTACATACATACATATATACAATACACACATAAAATACATATATTCAGGTACTCAGTATAGTGTGAAGGAAGCACTTGGACACAGGGCAGAGATACCAGATACACTTAAACCAGCAGACAGCCCCTCTACACAAGGGAGAGAGCAAAGTATTGGCAAAGAATTATAGACCAGTTGTACTAACGTTCCAAAGAATAAAAGTATTTGAGAAAGCGATCAGAAGTCAGGTCACCAGATTCATGAAGATCAATAACCTTTACAACCCAGGCCAACATGGAATTAGAGCAGGAAGATCATGCCTCACACAGCTACTTGACCACCACGACAAAGTCACTGAGGCATTAGAAGGAAAATAGAATGCAGATTTGGTATACATGGATTTCGGAAAGGCATTCGATATATGTGACCATGGAGTAATAGCACACAAAATGAGGTCAGTGGGAATAACTGGTAACATAGGACAGTGGATACTCACTTTTTTGTCAAATAGAACACAAAAAGTAAGATTCAAACATATAAAATAGTCCAAGCACAGCTAAAAGCTCTGTACCTCAGGGTACAGTCCTTGCACCCCTGATTTGCCTTATTCTCATATCAGATATAGACAAAAATACAAGTCATAGCTTCGTATCATTCTTTGCAGATGACACAAAAATCAGCATGACAATTACCTCTGCTGAAGACACTGAAAATCTACAAGCAGATATTAAAGTTTTTGACTGGGCAGCAGAAAATAATGTTTAACAGTGATAAATTCCAGGTACTCAAGATACAGTAAAAATGAGGACCTTAAACACAATACAAGGGAAAAAACACAAACAAATCTGCCCATAGTAGGAAAGCATCATGCAAAGGATTTGGGAATAATGATGTTTGACGACCTAATGTTTCGGGAACATAACCAAGCAAATATTGTGTCAACCAGAAAAATGATAGGATGGATTACAAAAGCTTTCAAATCCAGGGAGCCCATCACAATGGTTGTACTATTCAAATCACTTGGGCTGCCCCATCTTGAGTACTGCTCAGTACTCATTTTCCCCTTCAGAGCAGGAGAGATTGCTGGAATAGAGGGAGAAACAGAACATATACGGCATACAAACGCAATAAAGCACCTAAATTATTGGGATTGTCTCAAAGATCTTCAAATCTACTCACTAGAAAGGAGACAAGAGAGGTATCAAATATACATGTGGAAAATACTGGAGGGACAGGTTCCAAATCTACCCAGTAAAATAACAACATACTGGAGTGAACGATATGGAAGAAAATGCAGAATAGAACCATTGATGAGCAGGAGTGCCATAAGCATTATCAGAGAACACTGTATAAACATCAAAGGTCCACGGTTGTTCAACATCCTCCCAGCAAGCATAAGAAATATTGCCGGAACAAATGTGGACATTTTCAAGAGAAAACTAGATAGTTTTCTTCAAGAAGTGCTGGACCAACTGGGCTGTGGTGGATACGTGGGCCTGCACGTGGGTACGTGCACGTGCACGTGGGTACTGCACGTGGATACGTGGGCCTGCAGGCCGCTCCAAGCAACAGCCTGTTAGACCATGCTCTCACAAGTCAAGTCTGGCCTCGGGCTGAGGATGGGGAGTAGAAGAACTCCCAGAACTCCATCAACCAGGTATACAATACAATGCATACATAGAATACACATACAATACACACAGAATAAACATACAATACACACAGAATACATATACCATACATACATGGCATACACATTCAATACATACATACAATACACATTCAATATGTACATACAATACACACACATATATACACACACACACGCACACATGCGCGCACGCAGTGGCTAGAAAGACGGGATCAAAGAGTCAATGCTCGACCCTGCAGGCACAAATAGGCAAGTACAAATAGGTGTGTGTGTACACACACACACACACATACACATACACATACACACACACACACACACACATACGCACACGCACACGCACGCTTCAGGTTACCGATTCTCTCTCTCACTTTCAAGCTCCACAATGTTCTCCAGAAAATATCATTTCATATTCCACTATCCCATCATTATACTAGTCATAAATTCTATATTTTTTTTTGTAAATTATCCTAATGCTCCTAACTTTCCTATTTATGCTTATTAAAGCAGTCATAATTCATTTACAGAATATACAAGTCAAATATAGGGCACAAGCATTAGTTGCTTAATTTGCACGGCAAGCTATTCAGTATATATCTTTAAATTACTATTTTCACTTTTATCCATGGGTCTTAAAACACTGCTGTAATAACATTGTGTGAATGCCTCGGCAAGATTTTTAAAATTAGCGCAATGTTAAAATTGCAGGAAAGAGAGCATGATATAATCCTAAACAAGACAATATGGAATCAGCCTGTTTCAAAAGATCACATCTTTAAGAGATTTACAAAACACAATGTAGCATAATTCTGCCAGATCAAAACTGAAGTAACAGTACAGCTATGGGATCAGCTATATAATTTCCCCGTGAGGAGTAAAATGAGAAGGTCAAAAGGGGAAGGGGGGGGGTGAGCAATGCAGGAATAAATTATAGTATAGAAGGACAAAGATATATAGGAAAAGTCTCCGCATATACCAACCTGTTGATAACTTAAGAGATGATGTAATATATATAAATGGATAAATAAACCAATTATAATAAGAGCTTCTACGATCATACTAAATTCCATCAATCAGTAGAAAAAATACCCATCAGCCAACGTTATACAGCTTAATGATTTAAGGAGCTTAACATTAATCATTTAAGTATCACAAAGTTTCCAGCTGTTTATGTATACCATTGGGTCTTTCTAAACAGTGATCAACACACTATTCATTCGGTTTTGAATGATTATCATCTAGTCACCAGCTATTTAACCCCTGATATATCAGCATAAAATATAGTAGTGTCCATAAATTAATACTGTACATATTCTCAATTCACTTGGCATTTTTCATATTTTTTCTAAGCATAGGTAAGCCCTTTACATGACTTACATTCACCATTCTCAATCTGAGATACAAATATTGTCCTCACTGCTCTAGTGGGCACTCTTGTTTATTGTATCGCCCTTCATATTGAACTCCAATTACCGTAAGTCAATGTTTACATAATCAAAATGCATCAAGACTACCATACATGAATGTACTGATTAGCTGAAAATAGCAAAGCTGAAGCAGTAAATCATTAATAAATGTTTTAAGCATGTATAACTGTATATATATTATATACAAGCTAAAAGTGTGTAAAATACTTTGAAAGAACCATCCTATACAAAATGAACACAAATTTTCTGTAAATACTTGTGTGTGTGTAGGATGAAACTGTTTCACTTACGTACCTGCATCATTAACAAAATAAGAAAAATCCTTCCTACTGGGATAATGAGATGGGATAATGAGAAATTATTCCATTACTAAGATATTTAAGTGGGTTGGGAAAGAGTGAGGAAGCATTCTACAACACTAGCACTTTACATGGATCTCGATAACAATATCTGTTGAAGATTTTAGATTTAAAAAGAAAATTAATTCAATTAAAGTTTGCATTAGACAAGCAGCTTTTTGGTATTACCTTTGCTTGCTGCAAAAATGAGGGATCAATAAACACATTATAATATTCATCAGTAAAAAATAAATACATCAATCACATTTAACATTTATGGTTCTTCTAACAGCCATCTTTCTTACTATAATAAAAATCTCAAACCATCCAGAAATAGGGATAAAAGAAACCGTTTCCTAATCATTAAAATAATAATCTAACATACGGTCAAAATTAAACAAAGGTCAGGTTTAAACTATGTAGGAAAGTGTTGTACTGCAACAGCATATTTAGATAATGCTGAAAATGATTCAGGAATGTCTGAATAAATTAAGATAAATTTTACATTAAATATTTGCTGCAACAAAATGGGAAAGCATTAGTAGACTGATGCTTTGTATAATTTAAAGAGACTCAAAATGGTGTGAAATGCAGAAATAAAAATAATATTTATTTAAATATTTTTCATATTTTAACACAGTAACAATGCATTCCTGAGTCATTAGTGCATCATGGGTGAAAGTGCAACATTACAGGCTCATTAAGGTTACTGTGATACCCTAATCCCAAGGATCACCCTTCCTTCCCATATTTGGTAAAAAATACTTGTTAAATGATTGGAATTGCATGAATACTTTTGTTAAACAAGTAAATAAAATATGCAATGCTGGTGTTGATATAAAATAAGAAAAGGAGAAGCTACAGTGAGCATAGCACAGATTTGTGTGAGAGAGATTTGTAGGAAAACAAAAGGCAGGGAAGCACGTGAGCACTCTAGACCTCCAAAGTCTTGGGTGGTCACATGTTTTATGATGGATGACAGACTATCAGCTCAACCAGGCTTGTCATGTGGTAACCATAGAGTAATAAATGATTAGTGGAGGCCTATTAAGGGCACACAACTATGTCACCATATGTCTCCAGTAACCCCATGACAAATCCAATTGGCAGCAGTGATGGTGACTCGAGGCATCAGTCATGCTCCTCAGCCATTATCTAGGTAGCATTCTCAAACTTTTGACACAAACCCACTGAATTTTCCAATACAATTACTTACTGAGCTGTGTCGCCGCCGCCGTTTAGGGGAGGATCGACTCAGCTTCCTGGCCAGGTATCGAGCCTGGCACACCACACAAAAATAAATGATACAACCTCTGATGTATACCACTGTCATCTTTGGTCCAAAAAAGACTTCCATGAACATCACACACACTTCAAGCTTCCTTAGCATTAAATCCATGTCTTATTAAAATAAAATCACACAAAGACATTACGTACTGCCAAAGCTATATCATTCTTTCTGCAGAACTTAAACCAATTATAAATTATTTAGCATCAAAACAAATGACCAAGATAGTAACTGAATATATTTTATTGTACAAAATGCACATTACTGTATATTTATTTCTTTTCCCAGTTTTTTCAGACCTAGTTTCAATAGAGACATTTCCTGTGTTGTGTCCTGCATTATATTAGAACCATCAAATAACTTCATCCTATTATTGGAACATTTGTGATTAAAGGTAATATTTATATTATTTAAATATCTGACAATAAATGTAAATATCAATTAGTTAATATGAATTGACTGAAATTAAATTCTCCAATGAAAAATACCTGAAATTATGTTCACTGCAACATATAATTGTTCTTATTAACCAAATTATCTCAGCTGGCAACCGATACTTTTTTATGTAACTGGAATTTTGGTCCATCACAGACTCTCAATAGCCTTTCTTAAACTTTTATGTAAACTATCAACTTGCTCTGATATTCAGGGTTTTAATGTGACAAAGTAATAAGTGTAATCTCATTTCAGATAGGTTAAGTGATTAACAAAATCGACAGGGAAAACTAAGCTAAGCCATAATTAAACATTTATATTAAAATTGTGTACAACTGAAAAAAAATATAAATTATTGTTAGTTTCAAAGTTTCTAGCAATGATTTGTGATCTAGAACAGTTCTTCAACCACAAACTCATCACTGCAAGGAGTGTTATCTTCATACATCTTAACAATTGTTCACCTTCCTCTTTCCTTACACATCTTTGCTCTTTGTTTTTCCCATTTACAACTGTCTCTGCTAATACATACAGTATGTCAGAGAGCTTACATGCTGCATACAGTGTCATCCTGTGTGCACATTTCCCTTGAACAAGAGCAAATTTTGTAGAAAGTAATGATAATTTTGTAAAGTGTTGTTGTAGAGTTTTCATGAGATGAAAACATAAATGAAACAAATCAGTAAGTGAATTATTTTCGGACAGAGCTGCACACACGACATCCTAATTATACCAGATTACAGGTAAGAACACATGAATAAAGGAAACTATAGAAGGCATATTGGCTCATATAAGGCAACTCCTATTTATACCCACCCAAACTCATTCCTATACAACTCTAATCAATGCTGGAAAAATCCAGCGATCCCTCGTTTATTATGTTCCCAGTAATTTCTTCAAATAAATTAACAGCTGAATTCCAAACAAAATATTTACCCAGGTTTTTCCTAAACTTATACAATTTATATCTATTGTTTTGGGTATCCATCTAATTCATTAGAAATAGAGATGCAAATCTCGTCCTAATCACACACTCAGACCTCAATAAAGTAATCAGGAGTGTAAAAGACTTGTTGTAAATTCCTTACATAAATTTCACAAATACAGAAGTGGGGTGTTTCTATCCTATGGCAATCATAGTGCTAAATTTAGGGTTGAATTACCCCCCCCCCCCATCCCTGCTTCAAAATACAGAAGAACCAAAAATTCTATACAAAACTGTATTAACATTTTTCTGCATATACTTATTTGATCTAACACAAAGATATAGCTTTTAATGATTTAAATCTGAATTTTATATAAACTTCTCTAAATTATAATACAAAATCATGAAAATATCTTTTAACTAATCATCACTATGTTTCCCACCTGTATTGCTAACACAGGATATAACAGTTATAGAGAAAGGTAAACCAGCTCCATCACACTCTTACAAGTCAGCCTATCAGGATTTTTATCCTCATTGTGACAAGGACTATCACAAGTGGTCTTGATACATGCCTAAGAAAATTTTGATCAGATGGAAATAGATTGGAGAACAAAATACCTCCACATTGGGAAACAGACATCATAGTGAAGAGAGCAGACACTCATTTTAGCAAAAACAAATCAGTCGGGGAAAAGCCAAAAATGGCAGGAGAAGAGAACCCACTGGTGATACTAGATCTATTGTTCATATAAAAGTACCTGTATATGGATGGAGAGTAAAAAGAATGAGAATTAGTACTGCATTAGTGCTGCAGTAGGGGACCAGATCAAGAAATGTGTTGAGAAAGACACTAAATTATACATGTGAACACTGTGTTAGATGCACTTTTCAATGTGAAAAACTGGTGGTAGCTTATATTTATGTAAATGCAGAATCAAGAGCACTATAGTATCAACCTTTTTAATTTTGCAGATTTAGTAATGCCTATCAAAGTAACGGAAGCATCAATCTGTGATAAGTAAGCAAATGTTTAAAATGTCTGGAGCAGTGTGCATCTAGTCTTACGGAGTAATAGGGTGCTGCAGTGGAGGGGTTGCTTCAGTGGTGGAATTGGTTCTTCATGATGATATGTAGTGTTTACAACATGGTCAATGATGAAGTGTCATTTTGTACTATATTTTGCCTTTTTATATAGTGGTCCACTATTGCCGACATGTCTTCACTCCCATGAATGGCAGAAATGGAGTAAAATGGTGATTTCTTAAAAAACAAAGTAATTGCATGAACTTAATAAAAGTTATGTAAGCAAAGTCCAAGAAAATATTTCACTACTGATAACAACAACAACTAAATTGACCACTTTGTTAAATCTCTTTCTTTTTAGCACTTAATTTTCCAAAATACACTTGGCAACTAATGCTTGGCAACTTAAGCCTAGTTTAAGTAGTTTCATAAAATTTCATACAGTAATAATAATGCAGTATAGGCATTATTATTACAAATTCAACTTCAGTCATAATGACTTATTATAGTAATGTAACCATTTGATATAAAATCATTCCAAATTACATAACTTGATATTACAGACAGAATTCTACTATAATGATTTGGAATGAAGAGGTTTACACAAAATTAAGTCATTTCGACCACTATGCCTGACCCAAGTTGAATATAAACAATTTTCAAACAATAATGTGCACTCAGCCATTATACAAGTACTGAAAAAACCTAAAACATTTATGTCAAATATTTGTATAATATATTTATCATCCTTCTGCAGCTTTCATTGCTAATGACAGAGCATTGCAAGTGAACATGAACAGCAGGAAGCATGCTTATATAGTTCACTAGTTCATTGAACTAGCCAATTCATGGCTAGTTCAACTAGGTGTTATTAGAGTACTATTTCAAATAAGCAGTTTTATTGGACTGCAAATACTGCCAAAAAATATAATAAAAAATTACTATGCAGTAATAACCAAAAATAAGTATATTTCACTCTGTACAGGCATTGGGAGAAATTAAAATATTTAGAACAAAATTCAATTAGTGCAAAATTTCTAATAATTCAATGTTGGAAGTATTAACATCAGATTTACAACAAAATTGTGGCTTTATATTTTAATTTCTCACAGCTCAAGACAAATACAACACTCAAATATCTACCAACAAAGAAAATTTTTAATATATTTAATCAAATTATAATATCAAGCAAGCAATATAAAAAATATATATAAATCTTTTTAAGTAAACCGCATTTACAATACCTAACTTTTACTAAATGCTGCAAACTTCAAGTGATAAATTTAATCTAAGAAATAAAATAAAAAATTTATTCCACCAAATAATTTCTAAAGCCTTAACTGTGCCCAAGGAAACTAAACATGTCTCTTCACCCCTTTAAAAACAAGGACCCACTTGAGAGTTTAAGACTGATTCAAGTTAGTGCTCAGGAATTGTGAGTATAAATGGCTATTTGTACTCACAAATACTATATATTTGTGAGTCACTATATATTTCAAAGTTACATGACTGAATAGGTCCTTGAGGTTATCTTGAGATGATTTCGGGGCTTTAGTGTCCCCGCGGCCCAGTCCTCGACCAGGCCTCCGCCCCCAGGAAGCAGCCCGTGACAGCTGACTAACACCCGGGTACCTATTTTACTGCTAGGTAACAGGGGCATAGGGTGAAAGAAACTCTGCCCATTGTTTCTTGCTGGCACCTGGGATCGAACCCAGGACCACAGGATCACAAGTCCAGCGTGCTGTTCGCTCGGCCGACCGGCTCCCAAAGTTCATCCCTATCCCTATATCCCTAAGCTAAGTTTCCACTGTCTCAATAGGAATGGCAACAACCAGTCAAGCAGAGTGACTTTCTGGTACTGGTAAAGCAGAAAACTTTGCAATTGTGCCCCACTTAGTCATAATAATACTAGGGAGTAAACCTATATAGCTCTTGAAAAACATAAATCAAATAAACTCAAGGGACCTTCCAAGAGTGTCATAACATGAAAAAGACTGCAAAGCAGTACTCTAGCTAACAACGAATTTTTTATTTTTACAAAACGGAGGAAGATATCAACATGTTTATGAAGGAAAATATTTTTTCTTAAATTAATACAGCATTAACCCAAAGCCCATGTCAAAGTCTTCATCCAATGCCTGGGAAAGAAAGGGTGTTTGCCAAAGGAGAAAACACAGACAAAACATGCAGTTGTGAAGAGGAAAACTCTGCATCCTTGGCAGAACCAGAGGACTCAACTGCTCCTGTGCTCGAGAAGGAAGAGGCAACACCCTAGAACTTGCAGTTATACTCAGAGCTGAAATTACTCTGACACTGAAACCCTCAGATGCTTCAGAGCCAGAAGCAGGGGAAGATAAACAGAAGCATGGCATATCACACCTGCAGGGAAATGTTTGACGAGGCACAGCTAGAGCTAGGGTGGAGACGACCATCACCTCCAATTCCAGGTCCCAAGCACCATACAGGGCAATTCCGGGGCATCTATCTGAGCACAAAACCCTGAATGCTGAACCCAGGCAAACCTAGCCCTGCAAAGTGGCAGCCTGCCTCATACACTTCCACATCAGAAGCAAGATTAGAGATAATCAGAACCCATGGGGAACAAACCCCACAGAATTCAGGATCATAAGTATTGCCGACTCAACAGGCAGCATGGCCGAGGCAGAAAGAATGATGGTCACCAAATAGCAAATGCAATGAACTTTCAAGTGACAAGAGCAGGCTTGACAGACCATTCAATATACATAACTGATCTTGTCAGAGGGGAATTATTATGCAAAGGGAATACAATGACCAGCTGGTAATATGCTAGCCAGGTACTCCTAGGTATTCAGCATTCCCAGGCACTGGGAATACTTGCTGAAAGAATGGAAACCAAAAATCAGCCTAATGGACCAGGGCTGCAATTGGCGACCACTGCATGCTGTACATATAATGCGCGTAAACCCTAAGTGTACCCTAAAGCAACCAACTTCATTGCCCACCAACCACAGATCTACATAGAGGAGTCAAACGACCCTTGAAATACCCGAGGTAAGGCAGTGAACATCCAGGGCAGTAACCGCTGGACTTACTTGAAGAGTGGGCTTCAGGGGTTCTTCTACTCCCCGAGCCTGGCCTGGGGCCAGGCTCGACAATGCAGTTGTCGAACTCGTAGAGTTCAAAGCATAGAAAGCCAAGTCTACACAAAAACAGCAGATAAACACTCAAAGCTAATACTATAGTGGAATGATGCACAGGTAAATGGCCCCCACAGGACAAGTCCAAGGTTAGCTGGCACTTAGCTTAGAAGCACTGAGACCCACTGCAAAAGATGGCAACTATTGAGTACTTTATGATGCATCACAGGTTCTATATTCTATCAAAGACAGAACTGACTGGTGGGTTGGCAGGGGACCAAGTTTTGGGCCACCTGTTAACGGTGATCAGTACTAACGGGTTTGGGCTAATTTCGAGCGAATTATTTTGTTTAATTTGAATCACTTGGGGAGTTCTTTGGCAGTTTTAAGGCTTTGGTTCTTGTGAACTGAGTAGTTGTCCATAAAATTTAATTTACTTTCTGGATACTTTCCCAGTTAAATGGCAGAATGTCATTTGCTCTGCACATCTGTGAGGTAGGGGCAGGTTCTAGCTCTGGCAGTAACAAGTCAACAAGTTGGCAGAGTAGAGCTCCCATGACTGTAGTATCGAACAATCTTGGTGAGATAGCTAGAGGGAGTCACCAAGCAGCTTCCCCCAAAAACAAATATTTAGAAAATAAAAATAAAAATTTATTTTATAAAAATGTTGTACAGTATATAGAAGATTACAAGTGGTTTACAAGGGGGGGGATGATGGGGGAATCTAGCTGCAATACTTTTGGATCATGCATACACAAATTCATGTTGAGGTGACTTAAACTGCCCTGCAAAACCTATGGAGATTGTTCCTACGCACTTACTTCTGCTCTCACAGAACGTATTTCCTACTAATCAGTCGTTATATCAACTATTTACACAAGTTCATTCAGGGAGACCATATTGTCTTTACAAATTATGGCATCCAGGTGCCCAAATCATCAAGACAATGAGCTATCTCACCTTAAATAAAGTAAACATTGAGAGAAAAATAATGCTTATTAACATGGTTGTGTAAAATGCAAGATTTATGCAATTTTTCAGCTAATCAATAGCAAGTTATTGTGGGAGGTAGGTAATAATGCCAGGTAGCAGTTGTCCCTCTCACCTACTTTCCCCTTAATATTTACACATAATAATTTGAAATATGGGAGAAATAAGAAGTTATAAACACTTTAGCATTCTGATGACACTAAAATGTGTCATCTATACTCCAACAGTATATGTTCCAATGACTTTTTTTTTTTTTTGGGGGGGGGGGGGGAACAGAAAGTGTGTGTGGGCATAGCTCATCAGAGGACCATCCAGAGATCATTTCAGGCAAGAATCAATTACCCAAGTCAGGAATGTGTTGATGGATTGGAACATTAACATGTTAAAGTGAGAATGAAAAGAAAAAATAAATAAATGAAAAAGTTAAATGTTTAGCAGTGAATTAATATTGAGGCTGTATTATGGAATCAACCACCTCAAGCCTATGTACAATCACGGTGTGCACATCTGACTTGATCAGGGGAATGGGTTCAATTCTGTAGTACGGCCCCTCAATATTTATTCAGAATCATCATGTTATTGTGATTTTCATTGTACATGTTTAGCAGTATTAATGTGGAAGGATGTCTGAAACACCCTCATCTTCAGTTTTACCTACTCCCTTCTTTAAATAACTTGTACAGTACTTCAGTTTAACAACAATCTGGAAGTACCAAGAACTACAGAAAACTGAATACATTGTTTGGGCAAAAAAATGTGGTAATAAATAAAAGAAAAAAGCTATATCCATTATTTAGCAAAGTTCGGAACGGGTCCATAGTCAATCTGTATTATCAAGGTTTTACATTAAAGGACATAATTCTCCGAGTTAATCCGAGAATTATGTACTTAACTGTGGATAGCTAAAAGGAGGGCTAACAAAATCTAGGAGCCCTTAACTGAGAAGGAAGCAGGCTCCAGCCTATCAAATAAAACCACATTCAGTGTTCTGGTACATTCTCACATTATCAGTGAAGTAACACTTGTCAACATATCTGTGGTGACTAAACCTGCACATAACTGTACAAGCATTTTAATCATTGTTGTGGAGCCATTTACTATCTGAAGATGTGGATGGCATACACCTACTATGCACAACATTGCATTAAATGTGGGAAAAGTTGCACGTGAAGTGAAACTTTAGATTTCTATTACAGTACTTGGTTTATTTCATTACCAACCTCATGTTATCAATTTGACCAAAGGAAAGGTTCGTCGGATAGTGTCATTGTCATCTACACATTTATAAACAAGATTTCACATGTCTAGTAGTTCCTCTTTATTATTAGATGATGTTTCTTCAATATTTATCAACTCATTTGTGTTAAATCTTCACAGCTTCACAAAATAACTTAAAAATTTAACTAAAATGATGAAGAAAGCAGTACTGTATTTATGTAATCTGATCTTGCAAAATTAAAAAATAAAAATAAAGCATTAACATGTATATAACTTCAAATTATTACTAACCCTCGTTTCAGGATCATCTCGATGACGTCTAGAAGAAGATGGAGATCGGGTTAGGCCCTCTTGAGCATGTTGTTGGCTGCGAGAATCCAATCCAGGGGTGGAAACAACTGGGAGGACATTAGGGTTGACCTGTAACTGCCGGATGATGTCTTCAATGTAGTTTATTACAACCTCAGCATGATTCCCCGGTAACAAATTGGTCATTACCTGAAAATAAATAATACAGCATTTCAAAGTCATCCATATTTTTATACCTTACTGCCCTTCTAATGTCAAGTACAAGGACAACTCAAATGAGACTTCACACAATATAAAGAAATTACACAACACAGGTACTTAAGATTAATATAATTTATCCTTTCACTTTTTCTGAACCTACTTTCACCTGTCCAATTTGTAAATACTTAACCAACTCCTCTGTATTTATCTTGTGAGTTGTTGAAACTAAGTCTAGGCTCCAAACACAGAAATTCACAAGCCTCCCTCTCTCTGTCTCTCAAAAGTCTTACTATCTCATGGTGCTGCTAAACTTTTCATACATAAACCACAAATCACAAAGAGTTCTCTGATACAGAGGAAACAGAAACCAAAGCTGGTGGATGAAGCAGTTTACTGTTTTCTGAGGCAACTCAACACTGAACCAACAATAGAGGGGACAATACACCTGTAACTCAGGATCTATTGTTCACCTAAATTGAGGCAGATGCAGAGAAAATAGAATTTGAACAGCAACTGGGAGCCAGTGCTACTTTTTTTTTTTACAATGTTTGATTAAGTTGTTGAACTGAGGGAGAGGACTAGACGTAGGAACAGGCTGCAAAGATATTAGATTCAAGATGGGTAAGGGACTTCCAGCAGAATATACCACTGGAAAATTAAATGCTAACAGAAATGGAGAATATAGCAGGACAATGTCCAGAAGCCATTTAAATATTCATCCCTCCAGAAAGGCTCAATAGACAATGAAGAAGAAAAAAAAAAAAGGCATGGAAGTAAAACTGAAAAGAAGAAATAAAGGTCAATAAGAACAACCAACAACCAAGGAAATCCACTAGAAGCCTTGAGGACGGTTGCCAATTGAAGCTTTTTACAAATAATCCACATACTTTGTTGTGTAGGTAATGAAGTTCTCCCTTCAAGTACACTAAGAAATCACAATAGTGTGATATATCTTTACAAAAATAATCAGAGCAGGATGAGAATTAGCTACCACCTTATATATATATATATATATATATATATATATATATATATATATATATATATATATATATATATATATATATATATATATATATATATATATATATATAGGGGTACCACCACTGGTTTAATTAAAGGGACCCACATCCTCGAAGAAGAAAATAAATAGTGTTCAGAGAAGACCTTGTGGATTCTCACTGAATACTTTAATCTTTTCCTCTCCTATCACCCTCTTTTCCTCTCCTATATATATATATATATATATATATATATATATATATATATATATATATATATATATATATATATATATATATATATATATATATATATATATATATATGTGTATATATATGTGTATATATATGTGTATATATATGTGTATATATATGTGTATATATATGTGTATATATATGTGTATATATATGTGTATATATATGTGTATATATATGTGTATATATATATATATATATATATATATATATATATATATATATATATATATATATATATATATATATATATATATATATATTATATATATATGTATATATATATATATATATATATATATATATATATATATATATATATATATATATATATATGTATATATATATGTATATATATATATATATATATATATATATATATATATATATATATATATGTCGTACCTAGTAGCCAGAACGCACTTCTCAGCCTACTATGCAAGGCCCGATTTGCCTAATAAGCCAAGTTTTCATGAATTAATTGTTTTTCGATTACCTAACCTACCTAACCTAACCTAATCTAACTTTTTCGGCTACCTAACCAAACCTAACCTATAAAGATAGGTTAGGTTAGGTTAGGTAGGGTTGGTTAGGTTCGGTCATATATCTACGTTAATTTTAACTCCAATAAAAAAAAATTGACCTCATACATAATGAAATGGGTAGCTTTATCATTTCATAAGAAAAAAATTAGAAAAAATATATTAATTCAGGAAAACTTGGCTTATTAGGCAAATCGGGCCTTGAATAGTAGGCCAAAAAGTGAGTTCTGGCTACTAGGTACGACATATATATATATATATATATATATATATATATATATATATATATATATATATATATATATATATATATATATATATATATATATATATGTATGCGAACAAGCCTGAATGGTCCCCAGGACTATATGCGAATGAAAACTCACACCCCAGAAGTGACTCGAACCCATACTCCCAGAAGCAACGCAACTGGTAACTACAGGGCGCCTTAATCCGCTTGACCATCACGGCCGTCAAAAGGAAGTGATAGCCGAGGCTATTTGAGCCACTTCCCCGACGGCAACTCGGATGGTAATCTTGGGCATAGCATTTCACCAAATCACCTCATTCTTTGGGGCACACGTGAGGAACACAAATGCGAACAAGCCTGAATGGTCCCCAGGACTATATGCGAATGAAAACTCACACCCCAGAAGTGACTCGAACCCATACTCCCAGAAGCAACGCAACTGGTAACTACAGGGCGCCTTAATCCGCTTGACCATCACGGCCGTCAAAAGGAAGTGATAGCCGAGGCTATTTGAGCCACTTCCCCGACGGCAACTCGGATGGTAATCTTGGGCATAGCATTTCACCAAATCACCTCATTCTTTGGGGCACACGTGAGGAACACAAATGCGAACAAGCCTGAATGGTCCCCAGGACTATATGCGAATGAAAACTCACACCCCAGAAGTGACTCGAACCCATACTCCCAGAAGCAACGCAACTGGTAACTACAGGGCGCCTTAATCCGCTTGACCATCACGGCCGTCAAAAGGAAGTGATAGCCGAGGCTATTTGAGCCACTTCCCCGACGGCAACTCGGATGGTAATCTTGGGCATAGCATTTCACCAAATCACCTCATTCTTTGGGGCACACGTGAGGAACACAAATGCGAACAAGCCTGAATGGTCCCCAGGACTATATGCGAACAAGCCTGAATGGTCCCCAGGACTATATGCGAATGAAAACTCACACCCCAGAAGTGACTCGAACCCATACTCCCAGAAGCAACGCAACTGGTAACTACAGGGCGCCTTAATCCGCTTGACCATCACGGCCGTCAAAAGGAAGTGATAGCCGAGGCTATTTGAGCCACTTCCCCGACGGCAACTCGGATGGTAATCTTGGGCATAGCATTTCACCAAATCACCTCATTCTTTGGGGCACACGTGAGGAACACAAATGCGAACAAGCCTGAATGGTCCCCAGGACTATATGCGAATGAAAACTCACACCCCAGAAGTGACTCGAACCCATACTCCCAGAAGCAACGCAACTGGTAACTACAGGGCGCCTTAATCCGCTTGACCATCACGGCCGTCAAAAGGAAGTGATAGCCGAGGCTATTTGAGCCACTTCCCCGACGGTAACTCGGATGGTATACATATATATATATATATATATATATATATATATATATATATATATATATATGTATATATATATGTATATATATATTCCTTTTGACGGCCGTGATGGTCAAGCGGATTAAGGCGCCCTGTAGTTACCAGTTGCGTTGCTTCTGGGAGTATGGGTTCGAGTCACTTCTGGGGTGTGAGTTTTCATTCATATATATGTATATATATGTGTATATATATATATATATATATATATATATATATATATGTATATATATATATATATATATATATATATATATATATACATATATATATATATACATATATATATATATATATATATATATATATATATATATATATATGTATATATATATGTATATATATATATATATATATATATATATATATATATATATATATATATATATATGTATATGTCGTACCTAATAGCCAGAACGCACTTCTCAGCCTACTATTCAAGGCCCGATTTGCCTAATAAGCCAAGTTTTCATGAATTAATGTTTTTTCGTCTACCTAACCTACCTAACCTAACCTAACCTAGCTTTTTTTGGCTACCTAACCTAACCTTACCTATAAATATAGGTTAGGTTAGGTTAGGTAGGGTTGGTTAGGTTCGTTCATATATCTACGTTAATTTTAACTCCAATAAAAAAAAATTGACCTCATACATAGAGAAAAGGGTTGCTTTATCATTTCATAAGAAAAAAATTATAGTAAATATATTAATTCAGGAAAACTTGGCTTATTAGGCAAATCGGGCCTTGAATAGTAGGCTGAAAAGTGAGTTCTGGCTACTAGGTACGACATATATATATATATGTATATATATATATATATGTATATATATATATATATATGTATGTATGTATGTATATGTATGTATGTGTATATATGTATATATGTATATATATATATATATATATATATATATATATATATATATATATATATATATATATATATATATATATATATATATATATATATATATATATATATATATACACACACACACACACACACACCCACACAGACAGTACCAGAAGGTTACAAATGTCATCAGGATCCTGATATGACCAAGGTGGTGGTTGGGAAAGGAAAAGTCATGCCATATCGTGCCACAAGCTCCGTGCAGCTACTGATGAGACAGCACAGTAAGTAGTCTCAATGTCCTGTGTGCAGTTTAACCAAGTACAGTAAAACTGAATAATTTCCTATCAATAAGTTACATTATAGCAATATTCTGTCACCTGAGCTACCAATAATAATAAATGCCTGTACATATACTTATTTCTACTTTTTAAGGAAACACATTTAAGAATAAATTGTCAAATTTCTTACCAATTTGTTAGCAACATCTTGAGGGTCATTATCTGTTATGTCAAACTTGAAAGTGATAGTCTTCTGTTTGATGGTTTCCAACTGGCATTCAACCATTGTATCTGTCACACTCAAGACTGTCAACTTTGGAAATCTATCGAGGGTCTTCTTCTTCCGAATCTTCTTACGGTCCGTGTGCTGTTTGCTGCTTGTCCCATCAGCTGGATGCTCACTGCACTCTGACTCGGAGGCAGCGCTGGGGTCAAATGGAGGGTGAGTAGAGGTGGTGGTGGTGGTGGTGGTGGTGTTTGAGGAGGAGGAGGACATGGTGGTGGTAGTGGTGGTGGTAGTGGTGGTATTGAAGGTAGTGGTGCTGCTTGTGATGGAGTTGTTTGTCTGCGACTCCAAACCAGTGCCACCAGGCCTTCTCAGAGACATGGAAAGAACAAATTTCACTATTTCACATATTTCACAAAACATATTTTACTTCAATGGGATGATCATTACTTACCAGCTGGAGGACATCATTACATGCATTACATAAATCTTACACCCCCAATGGCATTTGCAAAACTGTTTAGCAGGGTTTGAAAATAAATTATATAGCAACATTATCAGCTACACAAAAGAAAGCTTTCACAATATGGAAGCAAAGTGAGATTTTGAAGAAAGTAGTTAAATGAATATACAGTTAAAGAAGAAAGTTTTTTACTTGACAATATCATATCTTGCAGGAGAGTAAGGAAAATTACCCAGGTAAAAACATGTAAAAATAAAATGAAAAGAATGACATTTATCATCAAGATTTATTAAATCAGGGTATTCATCAAGACCACATAGAAAACTATGCATAGTTAACTGATAATACAAGTTAGGTCAAAATATACTTGGCAACAGATGTAGGTTAGAGAAAATAAGGGGGGGGGGGGAGGGGGGGAGTTTGTGACTGCTTAAGCGAACACATAGGTTTGTAACACCTTTAATGGAACAAAAGGACTCAACATGTCTCCTCTTAGCTCATTAATTGCATACACAAACAGCATTCAAACAAAATAACACACTAAGTTAAACAGATTCATATACTTTTACAGACTTTTTAAGTGAAGACAATTTTTCTTATAACCAATCAAACTAAAGTTGGAAGAGAATTTAAAGCCAAGGAGTGCTGCAGACAGCAAGGCTTACTTGCCATATAGAGCACAAAATATGCAGATAATATTTTAAGATTTCAAAGATAAGTAAGCATTCAAAGGAGGCATATTCATATCCTAAAAACATAAAACATCAATTTGGGAGATCTTGAGGAAAGCCAGAAATCTAATGGCAAAGTGCGCTTACCTGTCATTTAGCAGGTGAGAATATGTGTCTGTAAGTATCTGAGGTGATGGGCAGGATTCCACCTGTGAGAGGAGGAAAACCATAAGAAAATACTTCATCTTGAATGTTAGCATCTGCATGCACTATTAAAACTTGTATTTCCTCTTACAAAAAAGTTTTGTAATCAATACCAATAACCAATTATATTAGTTATCTATTTAATAAAAAAAATGAATACAATAACATGGCAAGATACAAAATCAAAATGTTAGAGATGATGGAAGTGGACTAAAAGCAAAGAATGCAGAGAGTTGGGAAAAGGAACATTAAAATCTATACAGAAATAAAAGCATAATTTCAGAGTACAATATAAACAAGCAACTAGGGAAAAGCTAAATAGAGTGGACAGCAAGTAATACAGTATTTTCATGGTGTTGCAAGAGAGGAATCTCAAAGGACCTGATGACCTTAGTAATGACATGCCTAAATATATGTATAGAGTAAACCAAGAACAAATTAGTTCAGTAACTGTGCCAGTTGCTATTTTAAAATTGTCTACAACTGAATACAATTTTGCAAGAGAACTTGATCTCTATTGATCATATTTAATCAAGCAATTCTTAGGCTGTCATATTTTGGAACACAAAAAGTGTGATGCAGTGAGTACTGGGTACATAGAGCTGTATTCAGTACATATTACTATAATGAGTACAGGAAGTGTAACGAGTTTATGCTGGTGAATTAAGCACATGCTACAGTGAGGTCGAGTTGGAGGTGGTGGTGTTCAGCACTTGGCTTTGTCTACAAGGAATAAGATTTAGATCTCAAGTACCACCTCACAGCTATTCTGGTATATTTATACCTCCCAACATTCCAGTACTTTGTCCTAGTAGCTTAGTCCTCTTAAATTAGGTCTTATGACCAGGCTCTACTTTATTAAAGTTTCATTTCATGCTTTAAAAGGCATTGTTTCTATTCCACTGTTGTGTATTCTAATACTGAATTCACCTAGTTGTGCTTGTGGGAGTTGAGCTCTGTTCTTTCAGCCCGCCTGTCAACTGTCAATCAATCTTTTTTGTCTTGATCTTCAATCAATGACAATCAATCTTGTAAATTTTTTATATTTTTGTTCACCCCCCACCCCCCCCAGGAAGAAGCCCGTAACAGCTGTCTAACTCCCAGGTACCTATCTACTGCTAGATAACAGGGGCATCAGGGTGAAAGAAACTCTGCCCATTTGTTTTCCGTCATCGCCGGGGATCAAACCCGGACCCTAGGATTACAAGACCTAAATGCTGGCCACTCAGCCACAGGCCACTTAACTGTAGAATAGGTTGAGTGTGAGTTAAGTGGGCTGGTAGGGTGAGTGTGGGTTAGGTGGGCTGGTAGGGTGAGTGTGGGTTAGGTGGGCTGCTAGGGTGTGGGGGGGGGGGGGGCTCAGGTGGAAATTATTGGAGCATCTACTTCTATTCATTTTCATGATATCACTAAAGGTTATCTTCAATGATTTGTAAAGCCGATTTTAAATTCTGGAAACGGGGGGCCCCACATGGTCTATCAACACTAGACGTCTTCCTTGCACCACCATACACAAATCTTGAAAATTACAAGCTGATATGCAAAAATATTCTCCACATATTACAGAGAAACTAACAAATGTGAAAACATTTAAATAAATCAAACAGAAAATTTAATAATTGCATAGGTCTAATGAAATATAAATGTGATACTAATGTAAATTTCCCAACAAATTATATTATGCTTGCAGACAAAAAATTTAAAATGAGTAACAGATCGGAAGTTTAAGGCTTGGAAAGGATACGGATATAAATTTGGGTATTCAATATTTGTGTCCGTGTGAACAGACGAACACAGAATAGGTTTACTGAATACATGAAGCAGAGAAACGTTAATCAAACTGAACAGAAAATGTAGATGAGGACACAGAAGGGTGGTGGGAGGAGCAGTAGTTAGGTAGGCTGCTGGGGTACACACTACACAAACAATCACCTGTAAACACTACTAAATCATGAGAAAACAGCTGGAAATGGCAAACTTGGCATTAGGATCCCATATAAAGCCAAAATAAATTAAGCAGAATACAAAATACAAAAACAAGTTAAAATAATATGCTAAATTCGGAAACACCAATTATAGGCTAGTGGAATAAGTGATAAAATATTAGGACTAATAAGTAAAAGAAACATTAGTAGAGGAATGAGAGATACAATTAACATAAGACACAAGCTGGATATTAAAATGGGTGAAACCATTTTGAATTTCTTATTACATATTATAGATATACAGCCCAAAATACAAAAAATAAAGTCCAAATGAGTGCAGTTATTAGAAAATAATGTATTAAAAGGAAAAGTGATAATTTACGATAATTAAAAACAATCAGCGGGAAGGAGGGGGAGGATAGGAGGGGAAGGAGAGGAGAGGGAAGAGGGGAGGGGGTGAGAGGGTAGGGGTGGGAGGGGTGGGGGAAATTAAGAATAAATCCTCAATTGTCAAGACAATTTTGACAGTTTTATGGATGAGAGTTGCACAAATAGATGTATGCAATGTACCTACTTTTTAAAAGCAAATAAATCACACACACAAATACTGTAAACCATACAAAAAAAAGAGTACTGTGGGCACAAGCTCATGACCCTGTGCCCACAAGTTAAGTCATTTTGACAACCGAGCCGACTAACTCTTCTTAAAGATCACAATTTGCAAAGGCATTGAAAGCTATCAGAGCTTCTTATTCCATACTTTACCCAATTACTGAGAGCACTTGTATTATGGATCAAGAAGGATTTTAACACTAATTTCATATTATGAAAGAGTTCATAATGCTGTGAAACAACAAATAGGGAGTTCTGTGAGCACCAACTCATTACTGTGCCCATGAACTATTCGCACTGTCAATTGAGCAAGCCAGACACATCAAAAGAACTGGAACTTGGAGATCCACCATGGATTCATATTAAAAGTATTGGGGCAGAAATATGGAACAAGACGTAATAGTATTCTATACCTTGCCAGCATACCATTCTTTTGAAAGGTCAGTTGGATCAGTGCACAGAGTGACAAACTCAAGTGTACAGTCTTGAGTTTCTTTTCACAGTACTCTCGTGTATGATTTGTTGCTTCACAGTATTGTGAACTCATTGATGGTACATAAATTGAAAGATATATACATTTAACAGCATGCTTAAGAAAAAACTGCTATAAATGTCGTTCTCTCTCTCTCTCCTTATATATATCAATTTCATTACCTCCATCTTCCACATATGATATGCATATATTGTATGCACATATGTATGAACACAGTTGTAAATAACCTATTCAATGTTTCCAAATAATATGAAACTAGTAAGGAGAATAGAAACCAAATTTAAGGTAATAAATGCAATAGGAAAAGTCCAACAAATGACTACTAGAGCTCAGCTCCATAAAAATATAGGAAATAAGGACAGGAGGGAAAGATGTCAGCAAAATCATACTGATTAAGGGGAATGCAATTAACTGTCAGAGAAATACAGAGGAAAGGTCTTGATAGCAACCCAACCCTATCACCAGAGATACACACATCCTGGCATTAGGATAACAGCAGCAGCAGCATAAAAAAGGGTGGCCAATATGAGAACACCTTCAAGGAGATAAACAAGGAATTATTCAGTAAACTATACACCTGTTTAGTAAGGTCAAGACTAGATAATGTGGAGCCAGCATAGAGCCCTCATTTTCACAAAAACTTCATTTATATTGTAGAGTTCATGTATAGTAATATGACGACTTTGAAGGACGTGGGACAAAAAAGCATTGGAGAATTGATTGGACTAAACTGCAAAAAGATAACAAAAGAAACACAAAGATTCCAAATAAAAATATAAGATATACGAAGGAAATAGGAGGAAGAAGGCACAATTAAAGAAAATTTTATAATTGACACGTAGTAATAGGAGAACTCAAAGAAGAAGTCAGAAAATTTTAATATGGCAGGGGAAGGCTAGATAAGATGAAGAAAAAGGGAAGATAAGAAAGGGATTAAAGATGAGTAAATAAAAAGCAAAGCAGGAAAAAGAGACAAAACAAAGAAAGAATGGGGAGATGAAAAGAAAAAGAGAATGACATGAGATGAGTAGAAATGAGCTGAAAGAGAAATTGGAGAGAACAAAAACTTGAGGTAAACAAAGAATAAGTATAAAATGGAATAAAGGTAGTAAACCTTTAATAAACATCAGAGAGAAAAAAGAAGAATATAACTGTTGAGAAGGCATCAACAGTGGCAAGTGCATTAAGGGCTAAGCTCCTAGTACTTTTTGATTCTAAACACATGGAGACTGTCGAGAAAAAGCACATTACTACAGTGATGAGAACACATGGAGAGAGAGTGAGTGTATGGAGCAATAGATCTGTATGCACTACAGTAGCATACAACATATACAAGGAAAAGGTGATGCAACTACAGACCTGGTGTTCACCCAGTGAGGTGAACACTGAGGGAATAAAATATAAGGAGCCATCTAGAACCAGTGACTACTAAATATGACTATATAACTGAGCTGAAAGTTGAAGAACAGGTTCAGAGGGAAATAAGACAACATGAGGATAAGACTATCTCCAGAAATTACAGGAAAAAGAGTAAGCTAGAAGAAACAAAAATAAAAGACAAGGAAAACATGGGTCAAATTAATATGGAGACCACAAAAAAAAAAAAATACAGTACCACTCATAAAAAACACCCCAAAAAGCCAGAATAATATAGAACTAGTGTGCAATAACAAATTTTTGGATAAGAAGGTGAATCAACCATAATATTCAATACAGAAATGGTGAAATTAAGGAGAAAAGTCAGAACATACTACTATAGAAACCACAGGAAACCACATAACATGCAAAGGCTGCAAGGACACTAGCCTAAAGTAAACTGTATATTAACAAATAAAGTAAATTCAAATTATGAAAATGTTAGCAATGGATACAAGATAAATCCTGTATACAGTACAGTCAGCTCTTACTATGAATGAGATGCATTCAGGGAAAATTAAATGTAATCCCTTTCCTTGAGCATATTTACTGCCATAAAATCAGTCCAAATATATAAAAGGCAGACAAAACTAAAACCTATTATTGCTATAGCCATCCATAACAAAATATGAGTATTTTTATTGAGTAACTTACAGCTACTCATCACACAATGTTGTGTCAAGTTACAGTGTGACTGCACTCACAATCTATTTGGGATGCATTCCCAGGACCTTCCAACATTTATTTTATTTCTACTACTTTTCACTAAAAACACTTGTTTGAACATTATTACAAGTATTCCCCACCATTTTTCAACCTAAAATATACTATATAAAGCAGATCTGTATGCTTACCAGTGATGTACGAGAGAGCAAACATTACTTTTCTTTCTTCATGGGGAGTATCTTTGCGTGCAATAGAAATTGTGGAATGTTTGGAAGGTGCCATGATGCAAGAATGTAATAAAAGAGAGTGTAAACAAATGACAGCAACTAAAACTTTCATGCATAGCAAGGGATGACTGTACACTGTTTGAACCGTAGCTTGAACACCCCAGAATAGGTAAGCAGAGTAGCATTTTCTATATAACTAACCTGATAAACAAGATCTCAAACAATAGAGACATCAGAAAAAAATAGAAACATTGAGAATGGCAATTGTCAACCAACTTCATTATATTACATTTGAATATATATTTGAATAAACTATATAGATTATATTATAATGAACTATTTAATATGTAAACTACAATGCATATTCTTTTATGCCTAAGAATGAAGACATGCACCCACAAAACATTAACCAAACATTCAGAATAGAAAAATAAAAAATTAACCTATCACCAATAAGTGGTAAACAAAGCTATTGTGACGTCTTATAATACGAAAGTACACACTATATACAAAAATTTAAATTCAATTAGAATTAAAAGAAATAATCACCAATATACAGTGACTGGAGAAGAAAGGAAGGAAGGAGAGAGAGAGAAAAATATATATATAATTTTTTTTTTTTTTTTTTTTGGGGGGGGGGGCAAAAAAATTTATAATTATATTATATATATATATATATATATACTACTTACACAATACAAGAAAATAGCATGGACATTAACAAAATACTCTACTATTGAATATAGTGGCAATGAAACATACACCAAATAAACCAAGAACAATAACTAATGTAGAGAAAGCAAGATTAACAGGCAGATATAAACTAAAGAATGAAGGGAGGGAAGAGCAGCCACCAATGCCTTGAAACACCTCAATAAGTTTCACTGTGTTATTTTTGTGTCAAATTTATACTGTTTAACTAATGAGAATGTTTGTGATGGTTACCTTTGGTCAAGACCAGCAACAATGACCATGTACACAATACTCAGTAGCATTATGATAACACAGTGTAATGGCAGTGAAAACTGTTCAATTACTTTATCTTTGTTTACGTTGGAAAAACAAATGGCATCTACCAATACTGTAATGAGAGACTGTGAATTATGGAAGGCTGTGGGCAAGTCAACCTAGCTCGGTGCAGAAAGTGGAGTGACAAAAAAAAACGTGGCATTGTATTGCAGCATCAGCAGTAGCACAAGCATCAGCAGCACCAGATGTGGCTTTTGGGAGAATTGGAAATTTGTTATTTGCAGCCCGGATCATTTAAAGGATACCATCCTAAGCAGAAGACCTTTACAAATAACTATTTCCTCTTTGGAATATCCTCTATTGTGTACGTTAAATGATATTTGCTTAAAGCTCGCAAAGAAATTTGTTGTTTGCTGTTACTGAAAGAAAATCGAGGTTGCATAACGCAATTTAATGATCACGTGAGCAAGATTTCCATTCCTAAATATAATAAAAGATGACAATGTTCATCTCTAGATCATTTACTGCAACATTCTTGGAAATAAGGATAAAATGCATAAAAAATTAATTTCAAATATCTTTTGCAAAAGCTAATCCATATTATGGTACTGCAGACACGAATTATCACAAGTGAAACACACTAATATTTAAGGGAAAGTATTAAAATAAGGAGTTCACTGTAGAGTATGAACTACTCAAAAGACAGGGTAGCATCTGATATTAAGGCATCACATACTCAAGAATCAACAAAACATACAAAAGAATAAGTATACTGGTATACTATACCCAACTGGTATACTTTCAAATACCAAATTTTGATTATTCATAAACTTTTGTGTTAGGAAATATTTACCACTATGACAAATATTTAACAGTAAATAATATTATAAAAAGTATTAAAGAGGCTTTGCACTACTTTTTAAAAGCAATGAGCCATAGTAATTCATCTTGTACAACTCAAATTAGCTTATTTAATTTCATCCACCATGACACTATTCAGTTTACTGGATAATCCATAGAAAAAACAGCAGTGCTTTGCTATACATCATTCACAAATAAGAGGTATTTCTAAGATATTTTCTCTACAAAGCTTTCTTTAAAGTTACCATGAGAGTTTTATGTCGGGATATTGTGTAAACTACAGATTAAATAAAACTAGTAATGGTGTAGAGAGGTAAGCTGCAAACCACTAAATATTCCCTTAAAGCCACAGCTGGCATGCTGTGCATAACTCTTAGCTTTAAGTGGACACTTACACTGTCCGATGCTCTGCCAGATAGCTGCTGCTGAGGCTGGCTCATACTATTCTGGTAATTTGGTGCTACACCATTCATCACTGCTGCTGAGAAATTGGGAGGGAAGAACACTGAGGGAGCTCTGTGGTGTTCTAGGGCTGAAGGCTGGGGGTTGCATACGAGGGTAGGATTCTGGTAATAGGAGTTACTGAAAGGTAGGCACTGTATCAGAGGGGAAACAAACTGAGAATCAAACTGTTTAACTATAGTTGTGGAATACATCATGTTAGAGTGATGTGGAAGACCAGGTTGTGATGGCAGCATATTAAACAGCACCTGGCTTGCATCACTGGCTACTGCAGATGATGACAGCGATGCTCCAAGTGGTGGTACTGATGATACAACTCCAGGAAGAGATGGCACCACTGATGGTTGACACTGTAGTGCTGCAGGCTGAGATCCTACCGCTTCTGGCTGCAAAGGTCGACCTCCATCTTGTAATGCTGAAGTTCCCTGCTGGGTAACTGTTACAGATGATTGAGAAGGTATCACTCCAAGAGATGATGTAACCTGTGGGGAGGCTACAGATGGCTGACTGTTTGAGATTGACAAATGTTGTGACACCCCAAATTGGGGCTGCATTACACCAGGTTGAGATATTGTAATGCTACTTGGTACAGTTGAAGAAACAGATTCCGGAACAGATGTTGATGTTCCTGATGGCTTCATGAGAATGGTTGATGACTGGGATGGTAAAAGGGTTGACAACAGCTCAGATGAGCTACCCTGTGGTGCCAAAACATTTAGCATGCTCACACTAGGAGGAACTAGTGTATCTGCATGACCAGCTCCTACCTGAGACTGTGATGTTATCACTGACTGTGATGATGCAAGTGGCTGTGAAGATACCACCGATTGTGGGGCAACTCCTGGCTGTGAAGCAATCATTGGCTGTGAAGTAACTATTGGTTGTGAAACAATCACTGGTTGTGAAGGAACAACTGATGGTGGAATAACCACAGGCTGTGGAACAATCATAGACTGTGAAGTTGCTGCTGTAGATGAAGCAATTAATGGTTGTGAGCCTACTATTGGTTGTGAAGCTATCACTGGTAGCGTTGTTGCCAATGGTTGCTGACTTGGAATTGGCTGCGATACTGGTAGTGGTTGTGAAGCTATCACCGACTGTGATATTACCGATTGTTGTGCAATTCTCAGATGAGGTACAATCCCCGACGTCTCCGATGCGACAGCTGCTTGTGGTAGATTTCCTACTGACTGAGGAAGTATTGCTTGAGAATTTGGGGGTAATATAGCTGCTTGGGTGGAGAGAACCTGTGATTGTGATGAGAGAACAGCCGGTTGCGAAGGTGGAAGCACAAGAGGCTGAGAAGATAAAGGAGGTTGCTGCGGTGCTATTCCAGATAGCTGGGACATCACCGGCTGATTTATGTGTTGAGACATTGCCACCGAGGGTATTGAGGTCACACCCATGGGACCAGATGGCATTACTAAGGGATGACTTAGACCTGCCACTGACTGAGAAGTCATAACTAAGGGAGATGCACCAATAATTACTCCTTGTGAAGAAAGTACCTGGGGTTGTGGCATCCCCATATGGTGCTGGGATGAAATTACTGGAGTTCCACTTCCAACTGGAACCTGTGAGTTAATATGGCTATAATATTCTGACTGATGCTGCTGCTGCTGTGGTGGTAGTGGTTGTTGCTGCTGATCTACCTGTTGTTGTGAAGGCTGTTGAGTAGGCTGTTGGGATGACTGTTGGGTTGATTGCTGTGAAACTGTCTGATAAACTGAAGTAGGCAAATAACTCTGGGAGACTGATGTACTTCCAGTGGTAACAGTTTGTTGATATTGAGGTTGCTGGTAGCCAGTACTTACTGGTTGGTATTGTGAAGAACCACTCTGCAAGCCCACATATCCATAGTTACCACCAAAGAACTGCCCTTCCTGAAACAAACAATACACAATACGCAACAGTGACTTATGATGTCACGGTGAATTCCTACAATACGCCATGCTTCAAACAATCTTCGCATTCCTTCACATCACTCAACAGTAAAATTCCACTTATAATAACCATGCATTCACATTACATAAAAGTGCCAATACTGTATTTACATAATAAACATTTATGAAAATCTTGACAGTTATTACAATTATTTTGACTAAAATAACGTAAGGTTTATTTAAAAACCCACCTGAGTGAAAGCTTGCTGACTTTCACTTCCAGAGGTCAATGTGTAGTAACCAGATTCTCGTACCCCATCTAAAATTAATTATTATTAATTAATAACTGAACAAAACATTGATATACAAAATCACAATCCTGAATAGTACAGTATAATTAACGAATGAACGAATCAGTGAGTGAGAGTGTGTGAGAGAGTGTGTGTGGTGTGTGTGTGTGTGTGGTGTGTGTGTGTGTGTGTAATTACCTAAGTGTAATTAACTAAGTGTAGTTACAGGATGAGAGCTACGCTCGTGGTGTCCCGTCTTCCCAGCACTCTTTGTCATATAACGCTTTGAAACTACTGACGGTCTTGGCCTCCACCACCTTCTCACTTAACTTGTTCCAACCGTCTACCACTCTATTTGCGAAGGTGAATTTTCTTATATTTCTTCGGCATCTGTGTTTAGCTAGTTTAAATCTATGACCTCTTGTTCTTGAAGTTCCAGGTCTCAGGAAGTCTTCCCTGTCGATTTTATCAATTCCTGTTACTATTTTGTACGTAGTGATCATATCACCTCTTTTTCTTCTGTCTTCTAGTTTTGGCATATTTAATGCTTCTAACCTCTCCTCGTAGCTCTTGCCCTTCAGTTCTGGGAGCCACTTAGTAGCATGTCTTTGCACCTTTTCCAGTTTGTTGATGTGCTTCTTAAGATATGGGCACCACACAACAGCTGCATATTCTAGCTTTGGCCTAACAAAAGTCATGAACAATTTCTTTAGTATATCGCCATCCATGTATTTAAATGCAATTCTGAAGTTAGAAAGCATTGCATAGGCTCCTTGCACAATATTCTTTATGTGGTCCTCAGGTGATAGTTTTTTATCTAGAACCACTCCTAGATCTCTTTCTTTATCAGAATTCTTTAAAGATTTCTCACATAATATATAGGTTGTGTGGGGTCTATGTTCTCCTATTCCACATTCCATAACATGACATTTATTAACATTAAATTCCATTTGCCAAGTGGTGCTCCATATACTTATTTTGTCCAGGTCTTCTTGAAGGGCATGACAATCATCTAAATTTCTTATCCTTCCTATTATCTTAGCATCATCAGCAAACATGTTCATATAATTCTGTATACTAACTGGTAGATCATTTATGTACACAATAAACATCACTGGTGCAAGAACTGAACCCTGTGGTACTCCACTTGTGACATTTCTCCATTCCGATACATTGCCTCTGATTACTGCCCTCATTTTTCTATCAGTCAGAAAATTTTTCATCCATGATAGAAGCTTACCTGTCACCCCTCCAATATTTTCCAGTTTCCAGAACAACCTCTTATGTGGAACTCTGTCGAAAGCCTTTTTTAGGTCCAGATAGATGCAGTCAACCCAGCCATCTCTTTCCTGTAATATCTCTGTGGCCCGATCATAGAAACTGAGTAAATTCGATACACAGGATCTTCCTGATCGAAAACCATACTGTCTGTCTGATATTATATCATTTCTCTCCAGGTGTTCTACCCATTTAGTTTTGATTAGCTTTTCCAATACTTTCACTATTGCACTTGTCAATGATACAGGTCTATAATTGAGGGGGCCTTCCCTGCTGCCACTTTTGTAGATTGGAACTATGTTAGCCTGTTTCCACACGTCTGCTACAATTCCTGTACACAGGGATGCCTGAAAGATCAGGTGAAGTGGAATGCTGAGCTCAGATGCACATTCTCTCAGAACCCATGGTGAAACGCCATCTGGGCCAGCTGCTTTGTTCCTCCCGAGCTCCTTTAGCATATTTTCCACTTCATCTCTAGACACCTCTATCCGCTCTATGTTGTTCTCTGGAATTCTTATTGTGTCTGGTTCTCTGAAGATTTCATTTTGTACAAACACACTTTGGAACTTTTCATTTAATGTTTCACACATTTCCTTTTCATTTTCCGTGAATCTGTTTCCCATTTTCAACCTCTGAATATTATCCTTTACCTGCAATTTGTTGTTTATGAATTTGTAGAATAGGCCCGGTTCTGTTTTACATTTATCTGCTATCCCTTTTTCAAAATTTCTTTCTGCCTCTCTCCTTACTGCTGTATAATTGTTTCTCGCATCTTTGTATCGCTGGTATGTTTGGGGGTTTGGCCTCTTCCTATACTGATTCCATTTTTGTGTCTTTTGGTCTCTTGCCCTCTCACAATTTCTGTCGAACCAATCCTGTTTTCTGGTCCTGCATCTCTGTTTTGGTATGAATGTTTGTGTGCCTTCCTCGTATAGTTTTAAAAATTTGGCATACATTTCATTTACTTCCCTGCCTAGCAACAATTCTGTCCAATTACACTCATTAAAAAAATTTCGAAGTTCCCCATAGTTGCCTCTCTTTAAATCGAGTTTATCAACTGTTTCAATGTCCCCATTTTCTTCTAGATGATATCTTAAAGCATATTTAATGTCTAACAGGACGTGATCACTCTTTCCCAAGGGAGGAAGGTACTGGATGTCAAAAATCTCTTCTTCTTTCCTGGTGAATACTAGATCCAGTACTGACGGTATATCTCCTTCCCTCATTCTTGTGGCTTGCTTTATGTGTTGATACAAGAATGTCTCCAGAATGAGGTTCACAAATCTGCATGTCCAAAAGTCCTCCGTTCTTGCTTCATAGGCCTCCCAGTCTATTGCTCTAAAGTTGAAGTCCCCCAGTATCAACAGTCGTGATTTATCTTTATCTGCTTGTACAATAATATCTCTCATGACCATTATGAGGCCCTCTCGTTTGTCATCCAGTTCTTCCTTTGTCCACGTGTTGCTTGCTGGTGGGCTGTAGGTATTTACAATTATCAGGTTATCCTGATTCCAGACCTGCAATGCCATTATGTCAATATCTCGAGTGTTTTCAAATATTAACTCTTTTACCTTCAGGTGTTTTTTCACCAGTACAGCCACTCCTCCTCCCTTCCTTGTGTGTGTGTGTGTGTGTGTGTGTGTGTGTGTGTGTGTGTGTGTGTGTGTGTGTGTGTGTGTGTGTGTGTGTGTGTGTGTGTGTGTGTGTGTGTGTGAGTGAGTGAGTGAGTGAAAGTGGGAGAGAGAGTGTGATAAAGAGTGAATGGGAGAGTGAGTGAGAGAAAGCAAATATACATATGTATGTGCATGCAAATTAAATCACAATTAACAGTAAGATATTTCATCTGAGCATACTTTTGTGCATTCACTGTCAAATTGGTCCGTAACTTTTTTGTGAAGTTTAGTTTTGATTTTTTCTCAAGCAGGTTCTTACCTATCAATGACTATGGGAGAGTGCATAGGTCTCCTGTCTCCCTTACCCATTTTGACTACTTTGCACTTAATTGAATTCCAGCAGTCATTTATCTGTCTGTATATTTTTATATATAACAAAAACTGTTTTTAGCTTGTGTTTTCAGCACAAGCTGAAAACAAAATATGTATATTAAAACAAAAATACCTTGCTGTTCTGGAGGAATTGCCTCTCCCACTATTTGTTGTTGCTGAACATCTTGCTGAACAGTAGGTTGCTGTGAAGGTTGCTGTTGTTGCTGTGGTGGCTGTTGCTGCTGTGGTGGCTGTTGCTGCTGCTCAAGCTGACTTGCTTGTTGAGGTGGTGCCTGCTGTTGCATACTTGGCTGTTGCTGGACTGAAGTTTGTGTTTGCAATAATGGTTGTTGTTGGAGTTGCTGTTGCAACTGCTGTTGTTGTTGCTGCTGTTGCTGTTGCTGCTGCTGCTGTTGCTGTTGTTGCTGCTGTTGCTGCAACTGCTGCTGCTGTTGTAGCTGCTGTTGTTGCAGCTGCTGCTGCTGTTCTTCTAACTGTTGCTTCTCCTTCTCCATAAGGTCCTTTTTTCTCCGTTCCTCACGTTCCCGTTGAAGATTGTGGATCTGTGTCTGTATCATCTTGGCTACTGACCGTTCATCCTCCTCTAGGATCATTCCCATTTTTACCTGCAGAGATAATTAGCATTATAAAGTGCATTTGTATGTACAATGAGTATAATACTTTATATTAATTACATTAAAAATAAAACATTATAGAATGAAATGTTCCCTAGTGCCATTTTCAAAAGTAAAAAATGTAGGTCACTACCAATGGAGAGTAATGAGGGGAAAGTGCAATAAATATACAATATACAGTAGTACTTTGGGAATTTGACCAAATTCCCTAAAATCACAAGACATGCAGTCATGTTGGAAAGCTAAACATATTTTGATCATAGTCAGTCCAGAGAGGTATAGGGAGGATTTGTTGATGGATGAATGCAAGAAAAAAAAAAGGCAACTGTCGCTTTCCTTAATTCAAAGTGCACTTGTTGTCATATGTTAACTTTAGTTATCACATGGTCAAGTTAGCCTAGACCCATGCCAATATTCTCTTATTATTTTCAATTATTTACTATCGACGAGATTATCTTATACCACAAGCTATGCAATTATGATCAAAACACAATTTGGCATTTCCAACCAATCTTTTAATTTATTTCTGGACATTGCCAGACAGAATAGCAGCTAAGGAGTGAGTTTTACTAATGTAAAACAGCAAACTATAAATCATCTAATAAGATTATCGCTGCTTCCCCATGGCAAATCGGCAATATTGTGTTGCACGAGTCTACAGATCAAAGACACCCTCATCAGCATGCTTCCCATGCATACAAAAAACAAAAAGTGAACCCCCCCCACTTCTCTTTGCATGTATACATCATTTTATAATTGTTCCCCCCTTAATAATAATAATTGCATTTAAATTAAAAATTAATTTAAGAATATTTATTATGCAACATTAGTGGTAATAAGCATGCACTGATTTAAAAGCATAAAGATGCTATGATAGCTAAAATGGTAAATCTGCTCACTGATTAAAACGTCCATGAAATGGATAAGCTCAACTCCTAGCTACTTATCTGCCATGTGGGGGTTCATTTTCCCATTTGTTATTTTCAAGGGTATCTTACATGGTACACCTTTAAGTTATATTATCACATTCTACATATGTTGTTGATCTTTATGTTAGCATATACAAGAAATTAATTTAGAAAGAAGTGCTGGGTGTGTAAAGTTTGTACTGTCTACAATTTTATGGAGAAGAGCAGTGAAAGACAGCTTTGTTTATGCTCAGAGGCTTCGTGTGGTGTTTGAACTAAACTTTACATTGAAATTAAGCTACATCAATGTCACAATTTTCAGTGTAACTGAATGCATATTCTTTTTTCACTGGTATACACATTTGGAAGTTGAAAACACTTGAGCCATGGAAAAGGAAGGAAAAAACTTGTATGTAGTGGGAGCAGTAAATAAGTGGGATGAACATGAACAGAGGTGATGGAGACAACCCCCATTCACAATTTCAAGCATAATAGTACTGAAAAGTCAGAAAGTATAAATATGCATGGTACAATAGCTATGAGTTGGGACTCGAAAACTAAATCTGGCTTACTTGTAGAGACTAACTAGATGGGCACAAACATACAAAAGGTAACTGAGCTACTAACCATTCCTTCTGCAATCATATCTGGGTTGTCATTCTCTATATCAAAATCAAATTGGATAGCCTCATTTTCTTTATGCTTATCTTTCCTTTTTTTTGCATCAATTACCCGTAACCTGTTACAGGAAGAAATCACCACGGTGGTTACAAAATATTGGCATCACATAAATATTGCATAGTAATCAGTTATTTTATTTGCAATAATTTCATATATATTCATTTGCTAGAGAAAAAGTGAAATTGTTTCTGCCAACCTTAAAACAACTTTTGCTAAATCCGAGGCTATAGCTTCCTCCTTGTTTCCCAAGTCCACTTTAATGCCAGTGTCTTCTTGGAAGAACTCATGATTCAGGAGATCTTTTACTGTTGGTCTGCAATGGAGAGAAAATACTGCAATCATATGAATATTTACCTAAATGAAGTAAAAATATAGTTTCTTATCATTAAAATAATTGAAAATTAATGTTAAAATACTGTATCTCTATAATAAGAAATAATGAAAATTTAATTATCTTTGAATTATATCTAATTCTAGGAATACATACAAAAACCAGAAAACTTCAAGTTAATCCTACACATCTCCGAGAGATCCTCTTGAGCCTAAACTAGCAGTGGAGTTCAGACTTGAGTAAGGACTGGAGGCTAACATCCGGTCTAAAAGAAACATGCGTAAAGACCAGTTCTTTCTCGAACTCTTGTGTGGACTGGAAGGCAAACTCCCACCCATACACTGGGAGCATAAACACGAACTGGATGGGGGACTGGAAGTATTACTCTGAGAATCATCACTAGCACTGCCACCTGATGAAGGTTGTATCACAGGTGTTGGTGGTGTATGGCTCGAAGGACTGAATGAAGAATAGTCCGATGTCTTGGATAACTCAAAGTTTTCCTCTTGTCTTGATGCACTTGTTAGATTTGAAAAAGAATTGGTAGATTTACCAGTCGTCATGACTGAATACTGTTGTGACTGATCAATCTGGGGTTCAAACAGTTCATCACTTCTATTGCTGGAGTTAAATGCTGTTTGAGAGTCAGCTGGTTCTTCAGTATGATAATATTCCTCTGAGCTTTGTGATCTAGTCCGAGGATAAGCGGCTGCAAACATAGATGTAGATTGCATAACTGATGGTGTAGCATCATTAAATGAAGAATATGAAGGATGTGTTTTGCATGCTTCTTGAAGAGAGTGATAATGTAAACCAGGACTTTCTGTTACACTACAAGGATACTTTCCTTTATATGAAATTGGTGAATATCCCATAGAATGTGCATTTTCATGATCAGAAACAAACACATTTAAGTTTACTGGCTGGTGTAAAAAGGGTGGAGGTAACTCAGGACTTTCAGGTGTACTACCTGCATAATAAGTTATGTATGGTGATGGAGGCAGCTTTACAAGAGGTGGTCTGTTCCTATTGACTGCATCAAATTCAGGCTGGTTTTCTACCTTCTGCAAAGATGGATATAATGGCCCTGAATGATCTGGCCTGATGGAGGAATACCTAGCAGATCGGGGTGGAGATGGAGGGTATACTTGAGGTCCACGAGGTACACATCCAGTAGACTGTAAATCTTCATTGTGTTTAAAGCTTTTTTGTCCCCTCTGCTCATACTGGTTTGTTACAGGCCATACAGCAGACTGTGAGCACTCATTACCCTCTCTGCTACACTTCCTCAATGAACTTCGTCCACTGTGCTTGCAATGCAAAGCATATACCTCTGTTCGACTTAAAACTGTGTTAACATTAAGTGCACATTTCTCAGCAGAATCACTGGCAGTTGAAGCTTGTGCCATTGGTGGCCATACAACACAGCCTTGAGGCATATAACAGACTGATTTACATGGAACTGGAACTGAAGTTGCAGAGCACAAATTTGTATGCCGTGCAAGGTGTGACGTACTGCCAACACTGATTTTTTTGTTAAACCTTTTGGCAAGGTGAGGACTTGGTGGTGAAGACAACCAACCTGACAACTCATGACTGCATCTCATTTTTTTTCCTTTGACCTCTCCTGGTTTTCTCTTCCAAATCAATGCTCTTCTGGAATTACCTTCATTGTGCACTCTCTTGACGACTGGAGAATAAAGAGCCGAAGACCGAGAACCTTTACTACTAGCCGAGTTTGACAGATTATCCATGCTACCCACTCTTCCCAGGGAACCCCCAAAGTCTTTCATCTCATACATGATCAAGTCTATCTCTTGCTTTATTGTTTCAGGTTTTCCCGTTGCAAGATCCTAGTGCACTACTTCTGATTTTTAATTGACAAGACTTATTTATTTCAACATCATCATGTAATTTAAAAACCATAGCCATACCACAAAATTAGCAATATTAAAAATTACAGTATCAAATTACTGCAATTCACAAAACAAATATATTTGAATTAATTCAAAGTAAAGCCTTGTGGAAAGATGTAAAACCTTTCCCGAGTACAGTATATAAAGTGGTCATGGATAAATCAACCAAATTGCACTGTATTCCATTATAAATATCTTCAATATAAAACACGCGATCACTGGAGTAACATTCACTGCCACTTCACAACACGACAAAGCTGGCTCAACAGCCCCCAGCTCTCTGCCTTTGCCACCAAACTCGCACCTGGGACATATTTCAGCCCCAGGGAGTTGAATTACAACAACATTCCTGTTCTGAGAGATATCATATTGAACAGTTAACTTGAAAAACTGCCAGCAAAATTGGAGAACAAGTCAGAAAATGTGAATACGAGGCATAACAACATAACTTTAGTGCATTGAGGTTTTTATGTGATGCATCACACATTCTCAAAACATATTGTATATGTATCAACAAGTTGTGAGCATCACAGAACAACATGAAGCTACTACAATAAATTTCTTTAATCTGAATAGATCTACCGTAATCAATTCAGTCAAACTAAACCAAAATATATTTAAATGTACTAATAAAGTGAAGCTCAATATTTTAAACAATATAACTAAGCACTATATCAAATCCCATCTAGCCTTGGGTCTTTCATAACCACCAGTACAGCCAGTTTCTTGCCCTCACACTAACATGAACTTGATACCTTCTTTGTGCTGAATGACATTTGTTTGCTTGAGTTTATTATGCCTCAAACCTAAAACAGTAACTCACTTTTCTGCCACATATCCCTTACTACTTTTACAGAGTTGTCCAATTTGTAACTAACAACCTTCAGTCATTATTCTGTATTGATGAAAGATAATAGAATTAAAGCTGAAAGGTAGAATATACTATATATTTTCCTAAAATATATTTCAAGAGAATTGATGAGTAAGTGCATTCATATCCACTATGGTTGTGATGTTATTTCCATTTTCTGAAAGTATACTCCCGGGTTCCGGGTTTGATCCCCGGTGGAGGAAGAGATAAATGGCCAAAATGATTCTTTCACCCTGATGCCGCTGTTGACTAGCAGTAAATAGGTACCTGGGAGTTAAGACAGCTGCAACGGGCTGCTTCCTGGGGGAAGGGTGTAACAAAACAGAGGCCTGGTCGAGGACCGGGCCACAGGGACGCTAAGCCCCGAAATCATCAAGATAATCAAGATAATCCCCCCTCCCCCCCTAACCCTAATGCACACAAACCAAAAACTTGTATAAGCTTCAGTGGAGGTAACTGTGATATCATAATGCAACCAAAACAACACAGTATTATGAATAATCTTAGCCACTTTGAGTAGTGTGGTGTGTGGATGGGTGTGAACAAGGTGGATGTATATGCATGCGGGTGTTATGGGTGCATGGGTGTGAAGGTGTCGGGTGAGGTGCTCTAGGGTTGGGTAGAGTCTAGTAAGCGTGAGGTAGAGTTAGGTGGGTAGGAGTGGGATCAAGTGAGGTGGTTTGGGGTGTTAGGTGGTGGGGAAGGAAGTGAATTTGGGGGCGGGAATATGTGATGGTGAGGAGAGTCGGGAATATGTGAGGGTGAGGGGGAGGTGGGAATATGTGAGGGTGAGGGGAAGGTGGGAATATGTGAGGGTGAGGGGAAGGTGGGAATATGTGAGGGTGAGGGGAAGGTAGGAATATGTGAGGGTGAGGGGAAGGTGGGAATATGTGAGGGTGAGGGGGAGATGGGAATATGTGAGGGTGAGGGGAAGGTGGGAATATGTGAGGGTGAGGGGGAGGTGGGAATATGTGAGGGTGAGGGGGAAATATGTGAGGGTGAGGAGAGGCAGGAATATGTGAGGGAGAGGGGGGGGTAGTGTGAGGGTGAGGGGGAGGGGGAGGGAAGGGAGGGGGGTGGGAGGGTTAGGGGGGGTGGGAGGGTTAGGGGGGGTGGGAGGGTTAGGGGGGGTGGGAGGGTTAGGGGGGTGGGAGGGTTAGTGGGGAGGGGGAGGGTGAAGGCGAAGGGGGGAGTGTGAGTGGGGGAAGGGTAAGGGGGGGGGGAGTGGGAAGGCGAGGGGGGGAGGGTGAGGGGGGATGAGATGAGGTGGCATGGATGTGAAAGAACTGTACTGTGTATGTGCTGTGGTTGGGAGTAGGGGAGAGAGATGTGTTTTGTTGAGGTGTGTGCATTTACCTGTGTCATGGAGTGCAAGATCTAGCTTGTAAGTAGCCACTGTACCTGGTGCTCCCATAGCCACTGTACCTGGTGCATTCATACTTCTTGATATACTAGTGCCCTGCTATAGTTACTGTTAAAGCTGTAAATGGAAGTGGCTCCCCTTAGCTCTGCTTTAACCCATGTTTATAACCTTTAACCCTCTCTCTATAGCTAGCAATGCCCCAGAGCACAAGAAACAAAAGTCGACAATTACTTTCTAATATTCTGAAAGTGTGTTTTCTGATCACAGGAAAAAAAATTGTGTGACTTTTGTTGTGGTGAAGCGAGGAAATCACAATTAACATCACAATTTACAAACGTTCATGAAGCCATCGCCCTGTGAAAGTTGCCCGAGCCAGGCAAGGGGTAGGAGCTGCCACAAAGATATTTTGACAAATTTATTTCATTGTCTTTTATTTGATTTTTCTCTGATTTTTTTTGCAGTAATGTTATTTAATATCATGCCATTTGAGAACTTTATATAATAAAATGCATTGAACATCAGAATTCTCAGATATATTCATGTCACTAACACACACATAATATTACATTCTTTGAACAATAAAACAAAATCTGTGCTGTTATTACACTGTACTGTGTATATATATGTATTATTTATATATATATATATACACATGTTATATATAACTTTCTATATTTTTATGCACCATTACAAGCCACTAAGGAGTTGTGGAGGGTGTAATGATCTCATAACCAGTTATCAGAGTTCAGCCGAGCCCCCACATATTTAGCATGAAGTTGTAACTGCATGCGTAACATGTTATATTTTACTTAGATTTTCAATGCTTTTTACCATTTTGTTTTCAAGTGCTATGATCCACTGGGCTGTAAATAATGTTATTTGTATCACATTGCGTAGAAAATACGTACGCACAGATGTATTCCCAACATCAATAAGCGCATAATATGCACACAATATAATTTTATTTGAACAATAAAACAAGTGTCTTTGCTGTTATTAATTACACTATATATAAACATTATCTATAACAATCTATATTGTTATATATAACAACTCCACTGTGCCCACCATCAGCTCAAGCATAAATTTATATTTAGTTATTTCTCATTATATTAATTTTCAAACGAGATAATGAAATGAATATATAACTAAATAAATATATTTTTCATACTGACTGGCAATTAGCAAGACTACCTTGTTGCACCTGCCGATCCACCCATCATGCCCGAGTGTTGCATTGTTTACACCGGCCATGGACAACAAGCCATACTGAGCCGGTCGGCCGAGCGGACAGCACGCTGGGCTTGTGATCCTGTGGTCCTGGGTTCGATCCCAGGCGCCGGCGAGAAACAATGGGCAGAGTTTCTTTCACCCTATGCCCCTGTTACCTAGCAGTAAAATAGGTATCTGGGTGTTAGCTGTCACGGGCTGCTTCCTGGGAGTGGAGGCCTGGTCGAGGACACTAAAAAGCCCTGAAATCATCTCAAGATAACGAGATATACTGCATCTGCTGTTTTGTACAGTACTTCATACCCGTGTGTCAGTGACACACACAGTTAAAAAATAATACTTAGCATAGACATTAACATAGCTATGTAAAGGCTAAACAACAACAACAAAAAAGTAGTTACAGTAATTTACTTTCAAGGGAAAAAAAAAAGATTACCTTTCCTCATTATGGAGTCGTGTGCACCAGTCTACAATATATTTCACATCTTCATCTTCGATTTTTAGAAAGCTCTGGGGCCGAACTCCCTGAAAATAATTATTTTGTTAATATTCTGCAAGTTACTATTTTATAAATGTATTAATATGCTGTATTAATATACTGTAATTTCTCTACTGGACAGCAGCTGTTGACCATGAAATATACAGTATCTAATCCAGTGAGTTTAATCATTATTTTCCTCTATACTTATTTCTTTTATTGACAACTCATTCTCTGACTTTCAACAAACTCAGCTCCAATGTGTGGTCTGTAAATTTCTTCTTCTTCATGCTAAAAATGCTCACTATGATGTTCTTAAAACCTTTAAATGCTCTAAACTTTTACCATATAACCTTGATCAATTCCTTCTATACCTCTATTATTTGTGAATACTGTACCAAAAAGTTATATCGTGCACTCAAAGTGAGCATAAACTGACCGTGGTGACCTTCTTGTAAATCTGAGCTGGACCCGAACATTCTTTGTATGGGTATTCCAACGTTGCCATCTCCATCATGCACATGCCAAAGGCATACACATCAACCATCTCATCATAATGCTCCTCATACACCTCGGGGGCCATGAACTCTGGTGTGCCTGCAATACAAAAAACATGCACCGATATTAAACTAATTCTAATAAGGTACAATACTTATGAGTTACACAATAAGCCCTTTCTAATATTCCTACAACAATTACAAGCTACATAATAAAACTGTTCTATTTCTTAGAACAATAACAAACTAAAGATTAATGTACAGTACTATGTAATTTGTTAGTTCAGGTTAGTTCAGTTCAGTCAAAATATTAAAGATTATTTTGTCTTTAATCAACTTACTGAATTAATTTAGAATAAAGTGCATCTGAATTAATGGTACAAGCATATAATAGCCATTCAATAAAATCAGTAATATAAGGGGAGACGTACTGAAGGTACAGTAGTGATAAAACAGAATTTATTCAACTGTTAAATGCAAACTGATGAGCATGCACTACCTCAGTATGTAGTGTGTGACCAATATTTCTGAAGTTCATTTAGAAAACTATTACAGCATTATTTAAGTAGAGTAATATCACACAAAATAATGAATAAGGCAAACAATGGGTAAGAAACTAAAGAGAAGAACAAATTAATAAACTAACATACAGCAGTTCTCTTAAATAATACAGCATATATGCAGGAAATACACGTATAATTGAAGAAATTTATCAGTTGCTGAAAACTAAAGTCAGCCCTGGACTCCATGAGCTTTAGTATTTATTCAATGTGCATTTTAAACCTCCATATTTTCTTTGGAAATTTCATCCCTCTCAACAACCTCCTGCTGCTCCTCAGAATTGCTCTCCATTTTCTGCCACAATATCAGTATCACCAGTATAACACATGTTATCTTCAGTAAGGATATCGTTGACACATGAGGAAAGGCTGCGTGAGCTGCACCTCATGTCGCTGGAAGACAGAAGAGCTCGGGAAGACATAATCACCACATACAAAATTCTCAGGGGAATTGGCAGGTAGACAAGGATGGACTATTTAACATGGGTGGTACATGCACAAGGAGACACAGGTGGAAGCAGAGTACCCAAAATGAGCCACAGAGACATTAGAAAGAACTTTTTCAGTGTCAGAGTAGTTAGTAAATGGAATGCACTAGGTAGGGATGTGGTGGAGGCCGACTCCATACACAGTTTCAAATGTAGATATGATAGAGCTCGAGAAGCTCAGGAATCTGTGCGCCAGTAGATTGACGGTTGAAAGGCGGGACCGAAGAGCCAAAGCTCAACCCTTGCAAGCACAACTAGGTAAGTACATACTATCTGCTTGGTTATCTATGAAAGGAGAGAGACCAGTTGAGAGGCAAAGTCAGTTCAAGCTATGCTTCAAAACTGACTGCTTTGTCTTGTCCGAACTCTAGCCATGCACTCCATGTAACTGATGTCAAAGTTATGCAAAAATCATTTCACTATAGGTGAAGGGGGCCTCGTAGCCTGGTGGATAACGCGCAGGACTCGTAATTCTGTGGCGCGGGTTCGATTCCCACACGAGGCAGAAACAAATGGGCAAAGTTTCTTTCACCCTGAATGCCCCTGTTACCTAGCAGTAAATAGGTGCCTGGGAATTAGTCAGCTGTCACGGGCTGCTTCCTGGGGTTGGAGGCCTGGTCGAGGACCGGGCCGCAGGGACACTAAAGCCCCGAAATCATGTCAAGATAGGTGTTTAAGGTTCAAAATACTGCATTAATACACTAACATTTGTTGGAAACAAATATTCATTAATTTAGCTCCAACCCAAGTGTATTTTGTGCTCCTATTCTTCCTCGAGACGTAGTGAACTAGCAATTACGTATCAAGACTCTTCTCTGCAGCATCTCTTTGCCACAGTTTTAAAGACTTCTTTTTGACACAAGGACACACTTAAGTTTTTGCTGGTCAAGAGCTCTTAACTCTCCAATTTCAGATGCAATTTATTAAGTTCACTGATGAGGTGCTAACCTACTTTTTTTTTCTGACCCAGCTTTCCAATTCATTTAGAATAATGTTCAGGACACACTACCATTTCAGGGCTCCTCCATTTATGTTGCACTCATCTTCCTGGTCTTTCTTTGGCTGCTCAGGGCAGTGCTTAGTGAGATAGTGAGATAAAAGGTCAAGTCTGACATGCTTTACTTCTCTCTCCACTGCACAAAAATCAGCAGGAAAATTACTTATGTAGAAGACACTGAAATATTACAACCCAATACAGTACTGTATTAATAAAGTTTTTGATTAGGCAGTGGAAAATAACATGATTAACAGTGATAAATTCCAGATACCTAGGTAAAAAAAAAATTAAGACCATAAATAAAATACAAAGTATAAGACACAATCAGATCTACTCAGAGTAGGAAGGCAACATGTAAAGGATCTGGGAATAATCCTGTCGAACTTCTTCAAATTTAGGAAGCATAACCAAATATATATATAGTATTAACTAGAAAAATGGATGGACTATGAGAACCTTCAAATCCAGGGATCCCATCACAATGCTTATACTATTCAAATCACCGTTCAAATATACTATTCAAAAATTACTTGTAAAATCCTAATAATTCTAATAATTCTAACACTGCCCTGATAATTGTAGCAGTTACATTCAACGTCGATCTTGCTATATGGGAGACACTGGCTGCAGACCGTTCAGCCTGGAGGCAGTCTGTTCAAAGAGGTCTCTCCAAGTTCGAGGAGTCACTTGCCAAGGAATCGGAGGCAAAGAGACAGAGAAGGAAAGCCGGTAGCCAGGAAGACAGACCAGAATCGGACTTCGTTTGTGCTCAGTGTGTGATGGACTGCCACTCTCGGATTAGCCTCATCAGTCACACCAGACGCTGTACCAGGATTGACAACTAGGGTGCAACTCCATAGTCTCCTGAGACTGAAGGATGCCTACCTACTACATTCAACTCATAGTAATGGCCGTGCAGCAGACCAGGTGTGACAGTTTGTCAGTGTACACTCTGTCAGCTTTCAATTTCTTGGTTGGCACTTGACAATCACTCAGCACCGAGGTATCATCTTAATGTCTAAAGTAACACAGCATGTCACCAGGTTTTACTATTGTTTTCAATCAGTTTTTAGAAAAATGGGTTTTGTGACTGGAGTGGAGGCACTAGGGGTGGAGGCTGCATGTGGCATTTGTCAACGCCTAGTGCTCGATTTTGCTGATGTTTCCCGTTTTATTCTCGTTTCACTGATTGTTTTATCACTTTCTTTGTTTATATCCACAGAGATATTATATCCATATTTGCCTCAAACATGTAAAACCCAGACAATAATTGCTTAAATTGTCACATGACGATGACTGCATTCCCCTAGCAACATTCGTAACGAAAACTGTATTCATACTGTAGCATGAAATGGCACAGTAGCAGGAATTTTTTCATGGATCAACGTAAATCATCTACATAGACTTATTATATCCATATTTACATCATACATGTAAAATCCATACAATAATTGTTTAAATTTTCATATGATAACTGCATTACCCTATGGTTACAATGTCCGCTGGTTAAGGAATGAAGTGAAGACTTTTTTACTGAAAGCAGTAGTATTCTTGGTTTATTACAAGATCCACCAAAAGAAAATTAGACTTAAGTAACTTGTCTTATAAGCATCAAACCCATTTAAACATTCACAAAACAAGATTATAAAGTAAAATAAAAAGGTAAAACATTTTAGTAAAACTCACCAATTACAGATTTAGCACAAGATCTATTTTTAAGTGTAGCAAGTCCTAGATCACCAATTTTAACAGAACCAGTTGTTCCAGTGACAAAGATATTGTCACACTTGAGATCTCGATGTATGATGGGAGGAGCGCGCGAGTGAAGAAACTGCAACCCTTTCAGAATTTGCCGGCACCAGCTTTTCAACACTTTTAGGTTCACTTTCCGTAAACGACGCAGATATCTGAAGAGCAAGACACACACATTATAATACACTGTACGCATTATATGGTAAACATTCTGAACCAACATGGTTATGACTAGTAAACATGGTTTACATAATTATTAAACCCACAACAACTTTTATATGAAACATGTGCATGTTCTGATACAGTATCTACTCTTAAAGACAGTCCTGCAGTATATAAAACAGTAAAGTACCACAGTACAGTAATGTCATTTACAAATATATAGAGCTTATCTGCCCAAGTACATCATGGTGACCAATAATCATATTTATTTCCAAATTTTTATATAGTAATATATTTACTTGTATTCATACTAGAGAATGAGACACAGTACAAGGCTTCCTGTTTGAAATAATTACAAGTTACCATGACCACAGTTATGGTAAGATACAATGCTCGTAAGATAATTTTTTAGGCAATTAAAGAGAAATGACACTAATGAAAAGTAGCTCAAACTTGATTAAAATTATGGAAAATGACCTAAGCAAACTCAATCCATCATTGAACACCAGTTTAATCTCATATACAGTACTGTATTCTGTTTTCTATCCTAACACCCATCCTTCAAGCTCTCCCTATATGTAGGGAGTGCTTATACAGTATATGTATATAAATATACATGGAGAGTAAAATATACAAAATGGACAGCCACAGGCCCACATATTCACTACAGCCCGGTTGGTCTACCACTTCTTACAGAAAACTATCCAGCTTTTTTTTTTAAACTTCCAATTTTGTTCTGGCAATATTTCTTATACTTGCTGGGAGAAGTATATTATTGTTTACTTGCCGTCTTATATTCATACAGTGTTCTCTGTGCCTATGGCACTTCAACTCTTCACAGGCTTTATTCTGCATTTCCTACCATATCATTCACTCTAACATCATGTTATTTTACTGTGCAAACTAGGGACCTGGACTCCCAGTATTTTCCACTTGCATATTATTTGTAACCTTTGTCATCTTCTTTCTAGAGCATACAATTTAAAAGCTGTTAATGGCGATGGTTTCCATGACCTCTATTTCACCTGCTTACCACATTACTACATATTCCTGTTTTCATAAATCTCTCTCGACTCATTTGACTTGACCTGTGTCTCTTCGCTCTGTTTGTCATCTGAAAGTCTTAGTACACTTGGCCTATCCTGCTCATTTTATTTTTTATGTTGATCATACCTACCCTGATCTTTCTCTCTACTAGTTTTTCTGTTGTGGATGTTGCATTGCTAAGTTAGTAATTACCTAAGAGTCATTAGACTGAGTTTCTAGACATTCTCAATCATCTTGTGCTTTAGATATTGTTAGTTCAATGCTGTTGCTGTATGTTTTAGAACTAGCCTAACACAGTGTATCAGCCTAATGTTCTGAATAAATCCCAGTTAATACTTTTAATTGTCATTCATACATTTGGCAGTTTAACATATTTTGCTGATGTCATAGTTTGCATGTCTATGGAATTAAGCCTTGTGTAATGTGCATGCACACTTATGCCATGCATGCATGTTCTTCTGTGCAAGTTTGTTTTGAACATATTCAGTGGTGTTCATATTCTTGTAAAAGAAGCCAAACTAAGGTAATGGAGAAACCATAACTTGTTTCCTTATACAGTACTGAATTAGATGACAACATACATTTTGAACATACAACACAATAAGTAAATGTGGATATGATAGAAAATACAGGTAAAGCCGCTATTATTCGTGGAAACATCAAAGGTGAACAAAATGGCAGGTGGTGGGGCAAGGAGGAACACCACTGAAACACTCACTGCTTGAGAGTGCCAGATGTCATCAACTCGGTGACCAGGACGATACAGCGCCGCTTGGCATTGTGCACCTCCCAGTAGTCGTAGAACCTCACAATGTTGGGATGCTGCAGACCCTTCAGCATCTCCGCCTCCTCTCGAAATCTCAAACGCTCGTTCTTGTTCCATTTCCGTTCCTGAGGAAAACAATCGACAGTTTAGGATTGTTCCATGGTCATTATTTGTTTTGCAAATGTTAGCACAGTAAATAATAATTAAACAAAATTGAAAAGTTTTACTTGCATTTATCCGACATTTACTTACATTAACACAAGTGCTGTATGTGCAAGTGAATGCAAGCACATGAAAACTTGTAAAAATACATATACTGTACTGTATTTTGCATTTGTACTGTATATACATATACAGTACTGTACAGTATTTTTCACGTTTATAAAATGCATATGTCTTTCTAGCTGCCAAGTGACAACATTCCCCATTTACTACACAACTTCTAAGCTGCTGTACTTGGGTTTGGCTAGTAAATGGTTGGGTGACAGCATGGACAGTCTCGTCCTTCGGGACCAATATATGCCTAGCAGGCTTCTAGCCCTCGCCTATAGAAACCCTATCACCTTATCCTAGCCCAGAGTGAAGGCTGGAGCAGGAGACTGCTCCCAGAAAGTAGCAGTCTGTGCAGGTTACAACTAACATTTTCCTGCTGCATTTATACACATGACCTTTCCTCACCCTCACTCGGTGTCCCTGTCTGGCTCCACACACCAGCTTTGTAATGGAGCACGCGCACACTTCTGACATCAAACTTGACACACACACACACACACACCTAAATGTGTGTGTTAGGTAGGTAGGATAGGTAGGTAGGTGTGTACATATACTCACCAAGTTGTGCTTGCTGGCATTGAGCTGCAGCTCTGAGGTTTGAGGGGGTTTGAGTGTCCCACCTTTCAACTGTCAATTAACTGGTGTATAGTTCCTGGTGTAATAGGTTTCCGAGCCTATTGGGCTCTGTCATATCTACATCTGATACTGTGTATGGAGTCAGCCTCCGGCACATCACTGCCTAATGCTTTCCATTTATTAACTATGCTGATACTGAAAAAAATTCTAACATCCTTGTGGTTCATTCGGGTACTAAGTTTCCACCTGTGTCACCTTGTTCGTATACTGCCCGTGCTAAATAGTTTGTCGCTATCTACCGTGTCAATGTATAGGTAGTGATCAGAAAAAGAACCACCACGAGCATCACACTCCATTTCACATGATTTGCATCAGAAACAAGAATGACGCTAAAGCTTTATCATCAATCTGACCCATTGTGATGCAAGCACTGCCACAGCACTCATCACTAGACTTCTATGTAAATTTTGGCTCACACAACCGCTTCTTTATTTTTTGTTCCACCGGGAATGTCTTAAGAGAATGACGAAACACAGGTCAACCACCGGCCTATCATCTCGGTTTTATCTTCAATACACTGCATAATGCAATTTGATCGTTTATTATTGAATACAGAGACTAATAAATACGAAGGGAGAGGGGGATTGGAGGAGGAGGAGGAAAGGAAGGAAGGAAGGAAGGAAGGAAGGAAGGAAGGAAGGAAGGAAGGAAGGAAGGAAGGAAGGAAGGAAGGAAGGAAGGAAAGAAAAAAAAAGAGAGATTGAGAGAGGAGAGAGAGGAAGGAGGGGGGAAGAAAGGGGGAGGAAGAGAGGAGGGGAAGAGAGGGGGGGAAGAGAGGAGGGGAAGAGAGGAGGGGAAGAGAGGAGGGGAAGAGAGGAGGGGAAGAGAGGAGGGGAAGAGAGGAGGGGAAGAGAGGGGGGGAAGAGAGGGGGGGGAAGAGAGGGGGGGGAAGAGAGGGGGGGGAAGAGAGGGGGGGGAAGAGAGGGGGGGGGAAGAGAGGGGGGGGGAAGAGAGGGGGGGGAAGAGAGGGGGGGGAAGAGAGGGGGGGGAAGAGAGGGGGGGGAAGAGAGGGGGGGGAAGAGAGGGGGGGGAAGAGAGGGGGGGAAGAGAGGGGGGAAGAGAGGGGGGAAGAGAGGGGGGAAGAGAGGGGGGGAAGAGAGGGGGGGAAGAGAGGGGGGGGAAGAGAGGGGGGGAAGAGAGGGGGGGGAAGAGAGGGGGGGGAAGAGATGGGGGGAAGAGATGGGGGGAAGAGATGGGGGGGAAGAGATGGGGGGGGAAGAGAGGGGGGGGAAGAGATGGGGGGGAAGAGAGGGGGGGGGAAGAGAGGGGGGGGAAGAGAGGGGGGGGAAGAGAGGGGGGGGGAAGAGGGGGGGAAGAGAGGGGGGGAAGAGAGGGGGGGAAGAGAGGGGGGGAAGAGAGGGGGGGAAGAGAGGGGGGGGAAGAGAGGGGGGGGGAAGAGAGGGGGGGGAAGAGAGCGGGGAAGAGAGGGGGGAAGAGAGGGGAAGCCAGGGAGGGCGGGAGAGGGGAAGCCAAGGAGGGAGAGAGAGGGGATGCCAGGGAGGGAGGGTGAAGGGAAGCCAGGGAGGGAGGGTGAAGGGAAGCCAGGGAGGGAGGGTGAAGGGAAGCCAGGGAGGGAGGGTGAAGGGAAGCCAGGGAGGGAGGGAGAGGGGAGACAATTAACATGCAGGTTATATGAGAGAGCACTCACAAACATAAAAAGGCGTGGGAGTATGTGTTACTAGAAACCTGGCGCTTTATGGGGACATTTACAAAATAACACCAGCAGCATAAGCGGGACTGGCAAGGGTCCGACTACCCTTCAGGTAATCTTCACTTGTTAAAAAAGGTCATCAGAACATTGAGTACAATGTAAACAAAACTAGCATATCAATATGTAACCACGGCTTGGTGTTCCCACGTAAAGAAGCACTGATAGAAAGATGACTGGTGAGAAGTATGATGCGACGAGATATGCCACAAAACATAATGGGCAGTGTTAAGAGAAAGACGTGTGGAAGCCTAGAATCACCTTTTTTAGTGAATGTGTTCCGAGTACACACACACGTAATAGATTGTCGCGCTCATTAAGCACTGAACGGCCAATTAAGTCATTGCATCAACTGAACATAGGGTGGGAAGGCGGGGCCAGGGTGCCAACGCTGAACCATCAACGCACATGCAGGTAGGTGAGTACATGTGGGGTGGGGGGAGGGCGTGCACGCCACGTGTGTAGATTACAGACGTTGCGTGCTGTGACAATGTCTGCGTCATCCACTACTTTCACCCGGACACTTCCTCACAACCTGCCAACTGACGGACAGATAGACGGACAGTCATGTACACTCACCCCCCCCCCACCCACCCACACACACACACACACACAGGTGAGTAAGTGGCGTGCTGTCACTAACAGCCTCCCACAGGGTTCTGTACTCGGACCTATCCTGTTTAATATATACTGTACGTAAATGATCTTCCAGAGGGTATATACTCGTTCCTCTCAATGTTTGCTGATGCTGCCAAAATTCCAAGAGGGATTAAGACAGGAGGACAGCATGAGGCTTCAAGATGACCTAGACAAACTGAAGGAATGGTTCGACAAGTATGGAGACACTGTCCAGGGTTAATATGCAATCCGTGTGAAAAGTGACAAATCCGAGTGACGGTAAACGGTCAATTCAGCCGTAATTTGCAAGAGTACAGGTTGGTGTTAATTCTGTTTGTCGAGAGAAATGTAATGACTCCTTACACGCTAATATTAGTAATTTGATATAGCGTTAGTGATATCACCTGCTTTAAGCCTAAGACAGAGAGGTCCCAAGGGAGATCAACACCTTACCTCCCCCCATCCACTCTCATTGACAACTCTTGTTGTACACCCTCCTCCCCCCCCCCCTCCGCACTAGGTCACGACCTAGCTCGCTCATTCCAAACTGCCTCAACCCTTACCTGACCCCATCACTCTCTCTCTCCCTCTCACTGTTCTCCATCCCCTCCCCCCTCCCCGAATCCTTTCTCACCCACAACGCTGTCTACCCCACTTCCCCGCCACCAACCACTACTGTATCCCAATAACTCTACTCCAATCTCTGCCTCCCCAAACCATGACTCCTTACAACTGCAACTTTACTTTATTCCTATATATATATATATATATATATATATATATATATATATGTCGTACCTAGTAGCCAGAACTCACTTCTCAGCCTACTATGCACGGCCAAATTTGCCTAGTAAGCCAAGTTTTCATGAATTAATTGTTTTTCGACTACCTAACCTACCTAACCTAACCTAACCTAACTTTTTCGGCTACCTAACCTAACCTAACCTATTAAGATAGGTTAGGTTAGGTTAGGTAGGGTTAGTTAGGTTTGGTCATATATCTACGTTAATTTTAACTCCAATAAAAAAAAATTGACATCATACATAATGAAATGGGTACCTTTATCATTTCATAAGAAAAAAATTAGAGAAAATATATTAATTGAGGAAAACTTGGCTTATTAGGCAAATTTGGTCTTGCATATTAGGCTGAGAAGTGCGTTCTGGCTACTAGGTACGACATATATATATATATATATATATATATATATATATATATATATATATATATATATACCTACATAGAATATGTATCTCTGAATTGACATTAAACCATAGCAAGGGACAGCCCTGGAAACACAAACCGAAACTGTCTATTTTCCGCTTGTAAACCTGCAATAAAGTTGTTACATCTTGGCTTAACGTGTTTATGACGTATTAGAACGTTGTTACAACTTGCTATATTGGTTGTTATAACTGGTTAGGAAGGTGTTAAAGCTTGTTCGAACGTTGTACCAACGTCGTAGTTTCGGTGTGTGTGTTTGGCGGGCTAGAGAGCATAGCATGGAAAGACGCAATATGATGGGAAGGAAAGAGCAAGAAACCTCAGGGTTATAAAATTATATCATTTCAGAGTAAAAATATGTTTTTCATGTTGTACATTCAGCACCAACATTATAGTGAGTAAATATATAATTTTTCTTCACTACGTACGTAATGCTAGGAAGCTTTGGGTAGCTTTGGGTAATTAGACTCACCCCTGGGGGAAGGCAATGAAAAAAACAAGAATTTTGGTTCAAAACGAGAGAAGACATGATGGCGCAAATAGAGAGGCAGAGTGGGGAGTCTCCCTAAAGGTGTAATCAGGCGATATTGATGTTGAAGGATGACCAAGAAACAGATGGAGGGTTTCAGCGAGACAAAAAAATGACAAATCAAACAAGAGAGGGACGGATGGTCAGGCTACGTATTCCTTGACTGTCAACAGGCATCTCGTACGGTCCCGCACGAAAGATTCCTACTCAAGCTAGAAACGCAGGCTGGCAGCTCTGGAAGAGTCCAAAGGAGGGCCAGAGAGTATCTCTCAGAAAGGAAGCAAAGGGTCACAGTGAGAGCATGCTCCCGGACGCAGGTTCGAATCCTCGTCACGGCCCTTGTGGATTTGTTCTTGAAAGCAGAGCATTGGAGTGGAGAGCGGTTACGACTGGGGTACCACAAGGGTCGGTTCTAGAGCCCATCCTGTTACTAATGCAAGTCAATGACCTGACAGAGGAAATTGTCTCCTACATATCAATGCTTGCAGATGATGCAAAACTAATGAGAAGAGTCATGTCAGGGTTAGATTGTGATGCTTTCCAAGCGGATGTGGACACGCCAGAAGTGGTCAGAAAAATAGCTGTTAGAATTTAACCCAACCAATTGCAAAGTTATAGGACTGGAACAAGAGTGCGAAGATTAGTGCAGCAGTATGGGATGAAGGGAAGACAAATTCTTTAGTCAGAACAGAGGAAAAACCTGGGAGTGGACATAACCCCAAATCTGATGCCAGAAGCCCACACTAGCAGAACAGCAGCCGTCGCACGAGGCATCCTTGCCAACATCTGCGTATCCTTCACAAACTTTGACAAAGATGCTTCCCGGGCCTTATATACAGCAAAAGTGAGAGCCACTCTTTAACATACATCCGCAGCATCGAACCCTTACTTGAAAAGGAAAAAAGGAGAAACTAGAAAGGTCCAAAGATATGTAACGAGACTCGTTTCAGAGCTGAAGAGATTGAGCTATCTTCTTGAGGTTATCTTGAGATGATTTCGGGGCTTTTTAGTGTCCCCCGCGGCCCGGTCCTCGACCAGGCCTCCACCCCCAGGAAGCAGCCCGTGACAGCTGACTAACACCCAGGTACCTATATTTACTGCTAGGTAACAGGGGCATAGGGTGAAAGAAACTCTGCCCATTGTTTCTCGCCGGCGCCTGGGATCGAACCCAGGACCACAGGATCACAAGTCCAGCGTGCTGTCCGCTCGGCCGACCGGCTCCCTATGCGTCATCTTTTGCAGAGGATACAACTATCATCATGAACAGTTCCTCTGTATAAGACACGGACAACATACAAGCCGATATAAATAGTCTTCGATTGGGAAACTGAAAAAACATGATGTTTAACTGTCAAAATTTCCAGGTACTGAGGTATGGTGGAAATGAGGAACTTATACGAAACACAGGACACACAGTCAGGACACAGTCACACCTACTCATACAAGGAAAGCAACATGTAAAAGATCCAGGAATTATGTCTGATGACCTGACATTTAGTGAACATAACCGAGCAAATATAGTGGCGGCCAGGAAAATTATAGGATGGATTATGAGAACTGGTTGGTGCAACTGATTAAGAGGGAGGAGGGCTGGTTGAGGGGAGAGGGGTTGAGGGGTTGAGGGGGAGAGGGGTTGAGGGGGAGAGGGGTTGAAGGGGAGAGGGGTTGAGGGGGAGAGGGGTTGAGGGGGAGAGGGGTTGAGGGGGAGAGGGGTTGAGGGGGAGGGGCTGATTGAGGGAAGGGGCTGGTTGAAGGAAGGGGCTAGTTGAGGGGGGGGGAAGGTAGGAGCCGAGAGAGGGTGGGAGGGAGAGTATTTCATGGTGAGAATGGAGGCAGAATGTCAAGGTTATCAGCCGGGGATAGTGAAGACTGAGGAAGACAAGAGGGGGCATCGGAGGAGCAGAGGAATATGGAGGGTGGGCGGCAGTTTAGGCAGGTAGCCGGTGAAAGTCAGGGTGTGGGTGCGTCCACTCACCCGTGCTCCAGCTCCTGGGGCCCCCATATTAACCTTCAATCGACTGTGTGGGTGGGAGAGAAAGCGAGAGAGAGGCGGAGTTAAGAGGGAATAAGGAAAGTGGGCGGTGCTTAGAGGCTCCACTTCCGGTCGAAGGCCACGCCCCCTTCACCAGCCCGCCAATACCAATGAACGAGGCCAGTGTCCCGCCACACAGTATCACCAGCTTTTCTAAATTCGTTGACCTTGAGGGAGGGAGGAAGGAACATAGGGGTGGCAGGCAGCCTGGGTTGTGTAGCGGGATCCTATGGTACGTGACTGGCTGGGCTAAACCATCACCACCAACTGACCAAACTGGCTCTACATTAATGGTCTGAGGCCATCAACGTCACTAACACCTTCCCCACAAGCCCCTCATGAGTGGCAGCACAAAACATCCACTAGACAGGGTGACACTGTAATTGCCAGAATTAGGCTGGGATATCGATATCTATGACAGGTGGCTGCAGGTAATGAGTACCGCCAATGGTGAACATTCTAATTGTAAACTATGTGAACAAGAGCTGGGACATACTCTACAACACTATATCTGTGATTGCCCTGTTATAAGTGACTTCAGACCAAATGGTATGAGGTACTTTGAGCTTTGTAATTATTTCATATACTCAGGAATATTGGAAGACATTCTTGTGTTGTGCCCAGATTTTGCTAGTGGGGGCTAATAGATCAGCCTTACATTTCTTGTTCTCGCCTGATTCCATATATGACTGGCCGTCCTGTGAGGTGGGGATGTTGGATGAGCTTGTAAGCTCATCCAGAAAATCGTGAAGTTGCTGTTTAGTCAAAGAGACTAACTTTGTACTCAAGAGTGAGTACAGAGATGGCTTAGCCTTATTCACTCTATGAATATACAGTAGTGAATATGTCTTGTAATACGGGGATGTGCCTCTAGTGACTAATAATATTGTAAATCACAAAATATTACTAGCCGGAAATTAAGCAAAAAAAAAAAACTTATGGTAATAGTCAACAGGACAATAATATTATAAGATCAAGTAACTGGTAACTGGTCACATCCACCTAGCGACCTGGGACAGGGCGACGGTCAACACAGCCCAGGGGGGGGACTACCTACTAGGGGGACTACCTACCAGGGGAACTACCTACCAGGGGGGACTACCTTCCTCTACCATACGATAAGTACATATATAAAAGGTTTGAACATATAGTTGTATACTAATATCACAGATAGTACAAGAATACGGACAACCAGGAATAATAACGATAAATCACAAATAGAGAAACAGACAACCTCTAAACCACAAACCCAATATGGAGGTGTGTGGGGCAGCTATTTTAAACCACTTAAGGAAGAGTTTTGTAGGGGGATTGTATGTAACATTTGTAACACAAGAATTCACCAGAGTTGTACAGAATTGCCTTCACACACTATACCACGGGTAGAACACGAACAAGGGGACACAGGTGGAAACTTAGTACCCAGATGAGCCACAGAGACGTTAGAAAGACTATGTTCAGTGTCAGGGTAGCTAACAAATGGAATGCATTAAGTAGTGTTGTGGTGGAGGCTGACTCCATACACAGTCTCAAATATAGATATGATAGAGCCCAATAGGCTCAGGAATCTGTACACCAGTTGATTGACAGTTGAGAGGCGGGATCAAAGAGCCAGAGCTCTGTCACAAAGATAGTCGTCTGTTGTTTCTTTACCAGATTAAGCCAGAGTGCAGCACTACCACTCTGAAGGGGCTTTATGCATTCATTACCAGCCATCATTGTGACAACAGAGTCATCACCTAGGCATAAAAGTAAAAAGAAATTGATTGAGAATAATTAAAGTGGAGTATTTAGATGCTGTACTTGTCCGCAGAGCGGAATATAAATGTTTACACTCGTCTTTCATGGAGGCTGGGTGTACAAAGTGGCGGCCGGGTGTACAAAGTGGCGGCCGGGTGTACAAAGTGGCGGCCGGGTGTACAAAGTGGCGGCCGGGTGTACAAAGTGGCGGCCGGGTGTACAAAGTGGCGGCCGGGTGTACAAAGTGGCGGCTGGGTGTACAAAGTGGCGGGTGTGTTACTGTCTGTCTCTCGCCTGCTGGCCACAACACGAGTCATCTGATGCTAACCACCTTCTCCTGTGTCCTCACTAACACCACTTCCTCATTCCTCGTCACCGACACACACACTTCTATCTCTGTCTCTCTCATCTCCTCCTGCTCCCCCTCGCACATTTTCCCCATTACTCACTGTCCCGGGAACCTTCAAGTCCCCCCGGCCACTCGGGCTGCATTCATTATACACTAGCCACAGCTGCCCCTCTCTCCCCCTCCCCCGCCTGCATTATGCAATCACTTCGCAAGTGGCAGGTCCAAGGTTAGACTCCTGGGGTAGGGGTGTAGCCATCTTGGCAGCGGCCCTTCACTCCGTGGGCAACCTGTCCCTCTTACAAAGAATGTCGCTTTTCACTCGTATGCGTTTACATAAGGCCGAAAATTGTCATACTCGAAAATGGAAGTGGCTCGCGAAAGTGACGTACTGGTCCGTTTTCTCTTTTGGGTCCTCTGGTAGGTTAGAAGAGGACACTTTAATTTGACCGTTTTCTTAGCGTTGGGGTAACCTTAGAAGGAGGAATAGCTCTTCAGCTTGCACGCTAGAGCTCAGAAGTTCAATTTGTGCTCAAGTACTCTCCAGGATTCGTGTCAAAGTATGATAACGAATACACAAGTCTGGGGTAATTATTCCTGTAATGTCCATCATACATGATGACGGGAACGTGTTAAGGCCACACATCGCCAGTCTTGCCATCTCTAATCTTTACCCTTGTTCTTGTGGTTGTTTCAGATTCACCTACTCGGAACAAAAAGTAGCACGGGCTATGGTGAGCCCGTAGTGGACTGACCCAGCACAGGAGCGGGACCGTATGTTCTCATCTTTATCTGAACACGCACCTTCATCACAACTGCTCATACACACACACACATACACCCCAAATTACTGCTGTTTGTAATTGATAATTCTCAAGAGACAACTGTGATCAAATATACAACTCCCAAGAATATATTTGTCAAGGTCTAGGCTAGACTTGCTACGTTACCTACCAATACCGAAGCAACAAGTGGTGAGTAAACCTTTGATGAGTATGTGGATGTAACCCCGCAGACCGCGTGCCATGGCTGAACTCATCTCTATCATCTAGCCAGAGATTCATCAGCCACTCGCGCGTCTACTTGCTGCTGCGGTCATACACAGGATTGTCCAGAATCCAGTTAAAATGTAATTATAAACTAGAACCGCCAACCCGGATGTGAACTGGCCTGGAGGTCACTCCACCAGACCCAAAGGGAGATACCTGCTTGATGGGGTTCTGGGAGTAGTTCTACTCCCCAAGCCCGGCCCGAGGCCAGGCTTGACTTGTGAGTGTTTGGTCCACCAGGCTGTTGCTTGGAGCGGCCCGCAGGCCCACATACCCACCACAGCCCGGTTGGTCCGGCACTTTTTTTTTTTTTTTTAGAAAGCAATCTACTTTTCTCGAAGATGTCCACGGTTGTCCCGGCAATAGTTCTTATAGTCGCTGGGAGGGTGTTGAACAACCGCGGACCTCTGATGTTTATAGTGTTCTCTGATTGTGCCTATAGCACCTCTGCTCTTCACTGGTTCTAGCCTGCAATTTCTTCCATATCGTTCACTCCAGCATGTTGTTATTTTACTGTGTAGATTTGGGACCTGGCCCTCCAGTATTTTCCATGTGTATATTATTTGGTATCTCTCTCGTCTCTCTTTGCTATGAGCCTAGTAGTTAAAAGTTAAGTCAGCCTTAAAAATGCACAAAAAAGGTTTGATGCGTCTTGCTGAACATCTTATGCGACCTATAGTTATCCAGCTTCGGCTTGGGACGGCTACTCTATTGTGCCTGTAAAAGTAAGGTCTTGCGACTATTATTTCTTTTAGGTATTTAACGTTGCTTTCTCTTCCTATAAAGACAGTTTCGTATTGTTTTTTCTTTTATTTCTTAGCCTTAACACAGTTCAGGAATTGGAACTCGTTTTCACTGAACATAATCAGCATTTCTGTGGCTTAATGAGAGATTTTCTTTACATCAGTTTAAAGGATTGCCGTGACCTGTATGGGTGAAGCAGTTGGCCATGACGCTCCCTCTCCCCTCTCTCACCATCTGCAGAGGGAGGGAGAGAGAGGGGGTTGGACTAAGGACATGGAAAAAGAATGGCATGTGGGGAAGAGATGACATACATGGAAAAGGAGAGGAAGAGATGGTGATGATAAATGCAGGAAGAGAGAGAGGAGTGATCGACGCAGGGACGGGGAAGACTGCCCAACACAGGGACAGTAAGGAGAGAAGGGAAGGTATAGATGGTCAACGGAAAAGGGTGGCAATAGGAGGGAGCGAGGTTAGAGATGAAGGAGAGGAGAGGCAGGAGGGGGTAAAAGGTGGGGACGATGGAGAGGAAGTTGCAGGAATGAGCAACATCTGCAAGAGAGCAACACCACTCACTGGGCGCCAAAGGACCCAGAGAATCAAAGCATTTCTAACATAAAAACATTAGTGATTAATAGCAGTGTCTCGTGTCCCAGGTGTGTCGCCCTCCAAGAGTCATGTACCAGGTGTGTCGTCCTCCAAGAGTCATGTCCCAGGTGTGTCGTCCTCCAAGAGTCGTGTCCCAGGTGTGTCGTCCTCCAAGAGTCGTGTTCCAGATGTGTCGCCCTCCAAGAGTCGTGTCCCAGGGGTGTGTCGTCCTCCAAGAGTCGTGTCCCAGGTGTGTGTCGTCCTCCAAGAGTCGTGTCCCAGGGGTGTGTCGTCCTCCAAGAGTCGTGTCCCAGGGGTGTGTCGTCCTCCAAGAGTCGTGTCCCAGGTGTGTGTCGTCCTCCAAGAGTCGTGTCCCAGGGGGTGTGTCGCCCTCCAAGAGTCGTGTCCCAGGGGGTATGTCGCCCTCCAAGAGTCGTGTCCCAGGGGTGTGTCGTCCTCCAAGAGTCGTGTCCCAGGGGTGTGTCGCCCTCCAAGAGTCGTGTCCCAGGGGTGTGTCGCCCTCCAAGAGTCGTGTTCCAGATGTGTCGCCCTCCAAGAGTCGTGTCCCAGGGGTGTGTCGTCCTCCAAGAGTCGTGTCCCAGGGGTGTCGCCCTCCAAGAGTCGTGTCCCAGGGGTGTGTCGTCCTCCAAGAGTCGTGTCCCAGGGGTGTCGCCCTCCAAGAGTCGTGTCCCAGGGGTGTGTCGTCCTCCAAGAGTCGTGTCCCAGGTGTGTCGCCCTCCAAGAGTCGTGTCCCAGGGGTGTGTCGTCCTCCAAGAGTCGTGTCCCAGGGGTGTCGCCCTCCAAGAGTCGTGTCCCAGGGGTGTGTCGCCCTCCAAGAGTCGTGTCCCAGGGGTGTGTCGTCCTCCAAGAGTCGTGTCCCAGGGGTGTGTCGTCCTCCAAGAGTCGTGTCCCAGGTGTGTCGCCCTCCAAGAGTCGTGTCCCAGGTGTGTCGCCCTCCAAGAGTCGTGTCCCAGGTGTGTCGCCCTCCAAGAGTCGTGTCCCAGGGGTGTCGCCCTCCAAGAGTCGTGTTCCAGATGTGTCGCCCTCCAAGAGTCGTGTCCCAGGTGTGTCGCCCTCCAAGAGTCGTGTCCCAGGTGTGTCGCCCTCCAAGAGTCGTGTCCCAGGGGTGTGTCGCCCTCCAAGAGTCGTGTCCCAGGGGTGTGTCGCCCTCCAAGAGTCGTGTCCCAGGGGTGTGTCGCCCTCCAAGAGTCGTGTCCCAGGGGTGTGTCGTCCTCCAAGAGTCGTGTCTAGGGGGTGTCGTCCTCCAAGAGTCGTGTGTCGCCCCTGCACCGTGCATCTACAATACAGTTTTAAAACATCGTCGCAGAAGTTTCATCACCACCATTTATACACATTTTTTGTTGTGTAGTTCCAACTACTGACTCGAGTTCTGTTGATTTTTCCTGGTTTCGAAACCTCTTGTGTGGCCGCCTGTTCCCAGAACGGTTCAAACTTTCATAAGGAGGTTCAACGTGAGCATAAGAAATGTTAGACTTAACTTGTATATAAATTGTTTGAATTGCAATAAACATATTGTTTATGTGATCTAAAATTATTCATGTAAGCCAACAGTGTCCAGTGTTGCTGGGTTCCCATTAGTGTTTGTTGGTGCGAGGCGGCGGGGGGGGGGGGTGTATGTAGCCAGTTCTCTTGAGTTGCCATTCCGTAAAATATCCAACCTTTTAACCAAATCAGAAAGGGGGCGAACCCAAACAAGCCACCTGAACGTATATATAGTCTGATGCATAGAAAACGAAGATACTTGTGAGCTGCTACTTCCCATAGTTGGTCACATTGGTAACTTTGGTTACCATATAAAACGCGACCTATCAGTCGAGAGGTTACGGGCTATTCATGCCCGTGCCACCTCTTGGGGTGGCTTAATCTTTATCACTCATCAGTTGAGAGGGGCAGCTTTGGTGGACGAGGCTGGTGTGGAAAGTGTGCAGGTAGAGCGGGGTGTGGTTGACTCAGTTGTGGTATTCCGTGTGGTGATGTGGCCGGCACTTGTACTCAAGATGCAGGCCGCGTGTGTCGGTGCTGAGGCAACACGTGCTGAAAGACTGACAGCAGGTGACAGGCTGTCGCTAAGCAGTCCTCGAGATGTTGACTCATTTTCATGCAGATGGCCCGAGTCGGGTAAACCATTTTCGCATATGGTAGAATATTCAAATTCTTCCCCCTTATGTCCATTATTCCTGTGCATCTGAGGACACCCAAGTCTTCATTTTGTACTATTTCTAGTGTTGTCAGCAGAGTGATGAAGGGATGTATTAGGTGGAAGGCCTGGTACTCCTCCAGGAACAACCCGTTCTCGCAAATTTAATAAGTCAATATTGACTTATTAAATATGTGCATAGGTGACATACTTAACATAATAGATACCCTTAAAAAGATTCATAGAAAACACCGACCTTACCTAACCTACTTAGTATGTTAAGATAAGCATCTTATTGCTTCGTAATTACAATTATTACCTGACCTATAATAGGTATAGGTTAAGTAATAATTGTAATTACGAAGCAATAAGATGCTTATCTTAAGATACTAACAAGGTTAGGTAAGGTCGGTGTTTTCTATGAAGCTTTTTAAGGGTATCTATTATGTTTAGTATATCACCTATGCACGTAGTTAATAAGTCAATATTGACTTTACGAATTTGCGAGAACGGGTTGCCAGGAATGCAACACACACACACCCCCTCAGAACAGCAGACTTCAGCCTTTAAGCCGCAGACGTGGGCTTTAACCCTGCATACATCCACTTCATCCCTGATGTGTAATGTTCCATCTCCTCCCCTGTACAGTACTTTATCACAATATATTTATAGTAATATATGGTCATCCTTGTTACTGCTGGTGTGAGCACTGGTGCCCTCAGCACCTGCACTCTTCTCTAACGGGGTGAGAATAGCTTGAGCTACCTCATCCCTTTGTGTGTATTTTACCTCAATAAACTTATTTCAATTTCAATTTCCTCCTCTCTTACTGTGGCACAACACCACCAGTGTTTTCATGCCAATGTGTTTCTATATGTATGTGGCTTCCAAGCAGGCACTGCATATTCCAATACTGGTCTCACATAGGTGGTACAAGGTTTATAGGACGTCCTCGTCTAAGTTCCTGAATACTGCTTGGATGTTATCTTGAGGTTATCTTGAGATGATTTCGGGGCTTTTTAGTGTCCCCGCGGCCCGGTCTTCGACCAGGCCTCCACCCCCAGGAAGCAGCCCGTGACAGCTGACTAACACCCAGGTACCTATTTTACTGCTAGGTAACATAGGGGCATAGGGTGAAAGAAACTCTGCCCATTGTTTCTCGCCGGCGCCTGGGATCGAACCCAGGACCACAGGATCACAAGTCCAGCGTGCTGTCCGCTCGGCCGACTGGCTCCCCTTCCTCCTCCAGCCCAATGTTGGCTAGCTTTGTATACACCGGCGATGTTAATGTGTTGACATGAGCTCTCTGCCCCGGGTCACCTCCCTCCTAGTCCAACTGTCGTCACTAAATGTGTCTGGGTTGGTGCACTTAACTATTTCTCGGACCATCTATCTGGTTTCTCTATTTAATCATTAAATATTCAACACTTCGCCTTCGTTCATATTGTTGTCTACCAATTGTATCACCTATCAACATGTAGGGTTCCACTTGCTATTGCAATCATTCACATATAACAAGAAAAGGAAAGGTCCCAGTAATGAGCCCTGAGGTACTTCACGTCTCGACTCCTCCACGTCTTGTAATTGGCTCAAGTTAGATAGGCTGAAGAATTCACCAATTTCATTATTCTTCTATCACTGAATCCCTTTCCAGGTTGTGCAAGAACGTATGTTTGGTATATTTTTTAGATTATTGGGGTCACTTGAAATCCCTTATAGTGTACTAGTTGAAGAGAGGCTGAACGTCAGATAGGATTTAAACCTGGGAAATATTATAGGGATTAAATGGACTGCTTCCAAATTATTTCACTTAAATAGTTTCTTACGAGACAAGAAGGCATGTCAGAATGAGTAAAACAGCCCCATGAAAATTAGCGGTGCAATAGGCACTATAAAGGACATATTTTTGAAAACATTTAGACCCCATGACATTTCAACACCCTTGTTGATCTGATTGACCAGTCATTCAGGAGGCCAGGTCAGAGACGGGGCTGCGGGGAACAGTGATTCTCAGTACAAAGTCGAGGTAACCTTAAGGTAAGATTAGTACCCTCCGCAAGAGTGACTAATCTCCTTATGATTGTCCAGTCTAGTGCGTGCAGAGAATGCATCCAAATGATGCTGGTATGTGTACCCATTTTCTTCATCAAAACTTTGATTTTCGATGCCGATTTCCGTCTTTACCAGCAGTGCTACTCTTCCCTCGCCCTCCGGTACATGGGGGGACTTCCAGGGAAAAGTTGCGTTGATTACAATTTCTGTAAGTTTTATTTCCACTGATGCTATGTTATCTGGCTTGGATTTCTCTGTGCTTTCCTTCACCTCATTTACTGGGACTAGAGGGAACGGGTGAGGCACGAGGGAAGGGATGGGGCAAGAGGGAAGGGGTGGGGCAAGAGGGAAGGGGTGGGGCAAGAGGGAAGGAGTGAGATGATATCGAGAGGAAAGGAGGAGCCGGCAGGGCAGCACTGGTGGGAAGGGGTGTTTTGTTTTTAGTAGCATCGTCGAGGAAGAGACAGGGAGGAAATTTTGGAGTGGTTGGGAGAAGGGGCTTGAACAGTATGGCTGGAATTGATTAGGAAGGGGAGTAAAGGTGTGACGCACCAGAGACTGCAAGTGATGTGTGTGTGATTTGTTGCGTGTTACAGAGCATAATAGGTTAAGGGTGTGGTTAGTAGTGGTGGGTCAGGCCCCCACCACACTCTTTCCTGGTGGTGGTGGTGGTGGTGGTGGGAGCTGGAACAGCCACACCACCGTCCAACACCAGTTGTCAAGGGCAGCAGGTAACCCGCGCCACACTTCCACAGAGCCTGCATACATATGTGGCTTCGGCATCTCCTCGCTCTTCTACCACACACACACACACACACACACACACACACACACACACACACACACAGTGTAGTTAGGGGCCTCGTAGCCTGGTGGATAGCGCGCAGGATTCGTAATTCTGTGGCGCGGGTTCGATTCCCGCACGAGGCAGAAACAAATGGGCAAAGTTTCTTTCACCCTGAATGCCCCTGTTACCTAGCAGTAAATAGGTACCTGGGAGTTAGTCAGCTGTCACGGGCTGCTTCCTGGGGTGGGTGGGTGGGTGGGTGGGTGTGTGTGTGGTGTGGAAAAAAAAAGTAGTTAGTAAAAACAGTTGATTGACAGTTGAGAGGCGGGCCGAAAGAGCAAAGCTCAACCCCCGTAAAAACACAACTAGTAAACACACACACACACACACACACACACACACACACACACACACACACACACACATTATAACGTGGTTGAAAATATCATGACCAGACCACACACAAAATGAAAGAACGACGTTTCCGTCCTTCTGGACCATTATCGAGTCGTGTAATTCGCTCAGCCGTTTACTCTTTCATAACCACCAATCAAAACTTGTCCAGCGTTGTTACAAGCCAGTAATGGGGGTTATCGAATATACCGATTTCCAAAACGCAACATTTGTTTGTATGATCAGAAAATAACAATATAGGACCTCTCGGCAGCCTCGACACGCTTCAGAATACAGAGACGATAAATATAAGCAAATATATATGGGGGCCGCCGACCGCTCCAAGCAACAAACGTATAGATCAAGATACCCCCAAGGCCGGGCTTGGGGGAGTAGAAGAACTCTCACAACCCACTGTGGGTGTCACAAGTCAAGCCTGGCCTCGGACCGGGCTTGGGGGAGTAGAAGAACTCTCACAACCCACTGTGGGTATCACAAGTCAAGCCTGGCCTCGGACCGGGCTTGGGGGAGTAGAAGAACTCTCACAACCCACTGTGGGTATCACAAGTCAAGCCTGGCCTTGGACCGGACTTGGGGAGTAGAAGAACTCTCACAACCCACTGTGGGTATCACAAGTCAAGCCTGGCCTCGAACCGGACTTGGGGAGTAGAAGAACTCTCACAACCCACTGTGGGTATCACAAGTCAAGCCTGGCCTCGAACCGGACTTGGGGAGTAAGCCCGGTCCGAGCCCTTGCTCACAACCCCGACTACCTACCTACCAGCTGTTGTTCAGGCCAAACACTAAATAATATTTCCCCTCAGAATTATATGTTACGAGTCACCAGAAGTGAGCAAGATGCCCAGTAACCGGAAACTATGGAGGGTCGCCACAATGGTCAAGAAATGTGCATTAACTACCGTCCTATTGGAGTAACATAGATGATGAGAGGAAAGGGGGGGGGGGGAAGGAATGGAAAAAATTGACCAGATCGTCAACCAGGCCAGAGACCGGACCGCGGATACATTGATCCTTGGGAGGTTCAAGGTACGGGCGCTTACATTTCTAGAGCACCATAACCTAGTGACAGAAAACGAACATAGATTCAGAAATAAAAAGACTGTAGACTAATTTATTAACATTCTTCAATCATACACAAATCTGGGACTCGAAAATCACAATCGGTGTAGTATACCTAGACAGGCAGCAGGGCACCGAGGAAGTGCCATACAAAAGATTACTAGGATAAACTCGGGATCCATGGAAATGTAAACTTCAGGCCTGAAGCACAAGACCGGTAGTCTAGTCTACCAAGCAAGTAGCAAGCACAACTTCAACAGTGGAGCCCGTCGCACACCTGAAGCTTGTCCAGCTATTTCCAACGTTTGCTGACGCCAGCTTGGAAAGGCTCCAGAGCCTTAACTAGTATGCTGGGTGATAGTCACCTCAGGTGGAGCCAACACCCGTCACCCTCCCTCACCACGTGTGGTGCTCAGCTTATCCCACATGTGTTGTGGAGGACACTCATCACCTCCAGACACGTCACTCCCGGCCTGGCGGCCCACTACCGGCACCCTGGCAGCACTGACGTACTACCCACAGCTGTGGTCAAGTACCCACATATCAGCCAGAGGCCACCTCTGTACATTGTTGGTTTGTGGTGGCGTGTTGAGCCCGAGCTTGAGCTGGGAGCACCGGACTGGTGTAGGGACGCCGGCTGTGAGGGCTGGGAGCACCAGACTGGTGTAGGGACGCTGGCTGTGAGGGACGCCCCACCGGTCCACGAGTCCTCACCAGCCCCCCCGGGCTGTCCTCCTGAACTGTCACGCCACACGAAATATTATCGACGACTTAAATTGCTGACACAAAATGTAAAAACCTTAATCCCCCGAGTGTTTAGCTTTATAACGACACCTTCCGCTACCATACCTCAAGTATTAAGATATTATTCCTGTGTATTCTATAATAAAAGCTTAAACAGCATAATAAGCCTCTAAACATTCCAAGAATACAATAATCTCCTCCGGAAAGATGTATAGAAACATGGAGAGGATTAATGTCTGTGAAAACCTTTTCTCACAAGAGGTTCTAACCCAATAGTACTTGCCTAACAGTGACTAAGGCGAAGCAAAGATTTAGCTCTACATCCGGCAAAATACCTACCATGAATGCATAATTATTTATCGCAAATACATAGATATTATAATAACAAAAATGTCTAACTAGCTGACAATATCATTATAAGGTGTGCAGATTAGATGTAATTGTTAATGTAAGGCCGTAACGTTAGGTCGTCAGACAACAACATTATTCCCAGGTCACACACAGAAATCACAATAGCGTGATGCATCAAATGAACAAATGAGTGCACGAGGGAGTTGTGTAAAACCCTGGTTTGTGTCTCGGAGAGGCTGCAGGATACATTAAGTTCAGTAGAACTTCTGTTTCTACTCTTTTGACCATGTCGAAGCTCAGTCGATAAAGACAGCGTCTGGGATTATCTCGGACGTAGGTTCGAATCCTCGTCACGGCCCTTGTGGATTTGTTCATTCCCAGATCCTTTTCATGTTGCTTTCCTACTATGGGCAGATTCCATTGTGTTTTGTACCCTATATATTAAGATCTTCAGTTTTACCATAGCTCAGCAGCTGGAAATTATCACTATTAAACATCATGTTATTTTCTGGACGATATCCATCCATCAGTCTCAGTCTCCTGAGACTGATGGATGCCTACTACTACTACTACTATTTTCTGGACGAGACCCGCCTAGTATGGGCACAAAGTCCAGCTGAGGGGCTTACTCATATTCTTAGAGAGATAAATTAGTATTAAGCGGAGGTAATGTGTTTATGCTGCGGCAGGTGCGGCCAGGCCAGGCTGGCCTTCAGGTACCCTCACTATCCATCTCATCAACACAACTCTATACTCCAGAATATCATGACTAAGGCATGTGGGGCATGCTTCATGAATGAGTGGGTGGCGCCGTCTTCATGGGGACGAGTAGCTCCCTTCATGACTAAGGCATGTGGGGCATGCTTCATGAATGGGGAGTAAAGATTAAAAGTTCAGTAATGTAAGGAATGTGGGTTGTGTGGAAGACGGACGGGCTCTCGGTCAGCCTTACATGAAGGAGTCACGTGCTTACCAACCTGCGGACTTGACAGACTTGTACTGAAATGACAAGTCCCATCTTCAGGACATAAACTTTAATTAAGGAACATGTATTGTGTCGTCTGTTTTATTTGTTAGTTGAATGGCTTCTTAACAGTAATAGGCAGTAAATCTTTTAAACAAAAAGATGGTGTATGACGTGTGCATTAAATCAACGAGAGGTGTGAGTCGTGTTCTTAAAAGATGGAACATAACCAAAAGCACAAGTGAAGCACAAGCAGGTGAGCACATGTTTAGTCAGCCACACAGCCGTGTTCCCGGTGACGTCATCTCTAATCATTCAAGCATCGTTACCTTTCCTTTAGGGAAACTAGATTTGAAATTTACTGACATTTCCTTCTAAAACATGGAATGTTTTCCATGTTTTTTCCATGTTCCTTCTGGAATGCATTAAGTAGTCAGACAACAACATTATTCCCAGATCACACACAGAAATCACAATAGCGTGATGCATCAAATGAACAAATGAGTGCATGAGGGAGTTGTGTAAAACCCTGGTTTGTGTGATGTGGTGGCTGGAGGCAGACGTCATACACAGTTTCAAATGTAGATTTAATAAGAGCCTAGTAGCCTCAAGAATCTGTACACCAATTGAGAGGCGGAACAAAAGAGCCAAAGCTCAATCCCGGCAAGCACAAATAGATGAACACAACTAGGCAAGCATGATGGCAAGAGCCACAGTAGTCCAGGTGTGGGAGCGTCCTTGGCCGCCTCTGACTCATCAGGTCAAGCCCAGGCATTACTAAACGTAGCTCCTTGCTATTAGCGAAGGACAGATACATTAAGGAGTACCTTAGGAGTACCCCAACATGCTAGGAGGCTGATTGATTGATTGATTGATAAAGATTAAGCTACCCAAAAGGTGGCACGGGCATGAATAGCCCATAAGTGGTGGCCCTTTTGAGCCATTACCAGTATCAAGAGCTGATACTGGAGATCTTTGGAGGTGCGACTGCACCCTGCACCCTGTACTAGGAGGCGGATCGAGTCTTTACTTTTAACAATTGTTGGTGCCCATATCTCAAGAAGCACATCAATAAACTGGAAAAGGCGAAACGGCATGCCTCAGAATGGCTTCCGGGACTGAAAAACAGGTTACGAGGAGAGACTATAGGAGTTAAACATGCCAAAACTAGAAGATAGAAGAAAAAAGTATTATGATCACCGCTTACAAAATACCAACAGGAATCGACCTAACTGACTAAGAGGAATTTCTGAAACCAGCAATTTCACGAACAAGAAGACATAGATTCAAGCTAAAGAAACAAAGGTGCCTAAAAATATTAGGAAGTTTTGTTTTGTGAAACAGCGTGGTAGACGGTTGCGACAAGTTAAATAAGAAGGTGGTGGAGGCTAAAACCGTCAGCTTCAAAGCGTTATACGACAAAAAGAGTACTGGGAAGACGGGACACCACGAGCGTAGCTCTCATCCTGTAACTACACTTAGGTGATTATACACATTCACACGCACACGGTTCCGGTGGCTGACTGGACAGCACGCTGCACGCGTGATCCTGTGGTCCCGGGTTCGATTCCCAGCGCCGGCGAGAAACAATGGGCAGAGTTTCTTTCTCCCTGATGCTCCTGTTACCTAGCAGTAAATAGGTACCTGGTAGTTAGTCAGCTGTCACGGGCTACTTCCTGGGGTGTGTGTGGTGTGGGGGAAAAAATAGTAGTTAGTAACAGTTGATTGACAGTTGAGAGCCGGGCCGAAAGAGCAGAGCTCAACCCCCGCAAGCACAACTAGGTGAATACACACACGCACGCACGTACGTACGTACGTTCAGAGAATGTTGAACGTGTTTTCGGCTCAATTCGCCTTCATCAGAGCAAGGTAGAGTGCCACTCTCTCTATCTTGTGTTTTGCCTCAACACGGGTCACGGACTCTATGAGAGCAAGGAAAACAATTTCTAGACTACAGTATTAATAAGAAGAGAGAAGAGCGGGTACTCACCAGGAGTTCGCACCAGGCGACGTCGACTCCCGTGTCTGTGTCAAGGCCGCGGTACACAGTCTTGAAGGACCCACGACCGATCTCGTGGTCAAACTTGAGGAAGCGTCCGTCTGGAGACTTGTCCACTGCCTCCTCCGCTTCCTCCTCCTCCACAGGAGCACGTCGCTCCTCTTCCTCACGTTCATCTTTGTCTTTTTCATCACGTTCACATTCCACTTTTTCTTTTTCTGTTAGAGTACCAGCCTCTCGGGTTCTTTCTTCCCCTTCTTTCAGGACGCCATCGGTGTGCTCCTCGTCAGTTCTCGGAGAGTCGTCTCCAGGGGAAGATTTATTAGTTTTTGACACTCGTTCCTCGACACTATATTGTTTAGTAAGGACGGCGTCCCTGGCAGGAGACTGGCGATCCTCCTGCACACTATGGGAGCGCCGAGGCCGGGGGGAGTGCCGCCGACCCCCAGTGCCGCCCACGGCGGGGGGCGGCGCACTCGTAGAGTCTTCACCGTTCAGGGCCTCCTTATCCTCCTCCAGTATGACTGACCGTCTTTTGGAGCCCATAGTAGAGAGTGTTCGCCGGCCACGGGGCGAAGGGCCCCCGGGAGACCGCAAGGGGGGCAATCCGGAGCGACGACCTCCCGTTGCCTCTTCCTGAGAAGCGCGACCCTCCACGTGGGAGGAAGCCGATCTGGAACGCGGCAGAGAGCGTCTCAACGTCGAGAAGACGCCGACACCGCCGCCTCCAGAGTCCTCCCGCTGCTGCAGGAGGCCTTTGATGCTAGAGGTGAAGGTGGCAGAGGTTCTCACTGGCCGACGACTAGAGGGCGGCACAACTTCGACACCAGAGCGTCGCTCTCCATTCATGTTGGAGGTAGCAGTGGAGAGAGACGTTGTGGTGGTGGTGGTGGCGATGGGGGTGGCGCTGCTGGTGCTGCTGCTGGTGCCGCTGCCGGCGGCCGCTGTCGAGGTGGTTCCCCGCGTGCGACCTTTGGACATGGCAGGCGGCGACCCGGGTCCGGAAGCTGCGCCCCCCGCTTTCGGGGCGGCGCGCCACCCGCTACCCGTTACGCTGCCGCCGCCTGCACCGCCCACCCCGCCCACCACGCCGCCATGACCGCACCTGTAACAACAAAACAAGTCAGTGCCTGTACACCTCTTTTTAAAATAACAAATACTTAAAAATATTAAATTAACATGAGAACATAAGAACAAAGGTAACTACAGAAGGCCTATTGGCCCATACGAGGCAGCTCCTATTTATACCCACCCAATCCCACTCATATACACGTCCAACCCACGCTTGAAACAATCGAGTGACCCCACCTCCACTACGCTTCGCGGTAATTGGTTCCACAAATCAACAACCCTGTACCCGAACCAGTATGTACCCAAGTCTTTCCTAAATCTAAACTTACCCAATTTATACCCATTGTTTCGTTGGGCCCCAAACAAATCAAAAGATTTGTTGAGGCAAATCAAAAGGTTTTCAGAATTACACTCCGTCTTTATTCCAGCCATGTTTCTTATCTTGGCTGGAATAAGACTGAAAAATCATGAGCCTCTAATGAACTAACGGTAATACATATATTTATAAGTTAAGAAATATTCCATCTGTTATACTCTTTCATCTATTCGAATACATCATATCAAAGATCTCACCACGAGATATTTGTCTTTTTAGAGAACCACAGTTATACGTGTTAATTTATCTACACAAGACAGCTTTTAAAAACGCATTTTACGCAAAGACACAGATTTTTCCAAAGAACACACAGAAATCACAATAGCGTGATGCATCAAATGAACAAATCCACAAGGGCCGTGACGAGGATTCGAACCTACGTCCGGGAGCATCCCAGACGCTGCCTTAATCGACTGAGCTACGACATGTATGACCTGGGCAAACAGGCAGTAGAGACCAACTCCATTAATAATATCAAAAGTAGATGTGATAAGTTGGGTTATTGCATTACACAACCGTAGGCTGTTGAGTCGGAGTCACGGGGATGAAACTCGGTCATGCAGGCCGGTGGCCCCACGGGAGCCGGTGGCTGTGTGGACAGCATGCTGGGCACGTAATCCTGTGGCCCGGGTTCGATTCCCGGTGCAGGCGAGAAAAAAATGGGCAGTTTCTTTCACTTTGATGCCCCTGTTACCTAGCAATAAATAGGTACCTGGGAGTTAGACGGCTGTTACGGGCTGCTTCCTGGGTGGGTGGGGGGGGGGGTGAATTCGCCTAGTTGTGCTTGCAGGGGTTGAGCTCTGGCTCTTTGGTCCCGCCACTCAACTGTAAAAACTCTGTATGTGTGTGTGTGTGTGTGTGTGTGTGTGTGTGTGTGTGTGTGTGTGTGTGTGTGTGTAAAAATTAGTAGTTAGTAACAGTTGATTGATTGACAGTTGAGAGGCGGACCGAAAGAGCAGAGCTCAACCCCCGCAAGCACAACTAGGTGAAAACACACACATTTATTTATATACATATATATACACACATAAATATACCGGGTGCATGGGGGTGAAATAAACATGCACGTGATTCACATCTGACTGGTTAGTCTGTGTACACACCTGAAGGCTATGAAGGCACACCTATGGGAGGGGGGGAGGCTGACATGTGTGTATATCCCATGCACCCAAGTATGCCTGACAGTATGAAGACACCACGGACGAGGTCAGCATATGGGACCCATAAGCATGGTGTCCACATCATTCTCCCCTAGACCCCCCCCTCCCACCACACACACACACACACGCGCACACACACACACACACACGCACACACACACACACGCGCACACACACACACATCTAAGCAATATCAATATCTTATCTAAGCAATAGGAAGCAGAGAGTTACGGTGAGGGGTGAGACCTCCGATTGGCGTGAAGTCACCAGTGGAGTCCCACAGGGCTCTGTACTCGGTCCTATCTTGTTTCTGATATATGTAAATGATCTCCCGGAGGGTATCGATTCATTTCTCTCAATGTTTGCGGACGATGCTAAAATTATGAGAAGGATTAAAACAGAAGAGGACTGTTTGAGGCTTCAAGAAGACCTAGACAAGCTGAAGGAATGGTCGAACAAATGGTTGTTAGAGTTTAACCCAACCAAATGTAATGTAATGAAGATAGGTGTAGGGAGCAGGAGGCCAGATACAAGGTATCATCTGGGAGAGGAAATTCTTCAGGAGTCAGAGAAGGAAAAAGACTTGGGGGTTGATATCACGCCAGACCTGTCTCCTGCAGCACATATCAAGCGGATAACATCAGCGGCATATGCCAGGCTGGCCAACATACGAACGGCATTCAGAAACTTGTGTAAAGAATCATTCAGAACTTTGTATACCACATATGTCAGGCCAATCCTGGAGTATGCAGCCCCAGCATGGAGTCCATATCTAGTCAAGGATAAGACTAAACTGGAAAAGGTTCAAAGGTTTGCCACCAGACTAGTACCCGAGCTGAGAGGTATGAGCTACGAGGAGAGACTACGGGAATTAAACCTCACTTCGCTGGAAGACAGAAGAGTTAGGGGGGACATGATCACCACATTCAAGATTCTGAAGGGGATTGATAGGGTAGATAAAGACAGTCTATTTAACACAAGGGGAACACGCACAAGGGGACACAGGTGGAAACTGAGTGCCCAAATGAGCCACAGAGATATTAGAAAGAACTTTTTTAGTGTCAGAGTGGTTGACAAATGGAATGCATTAGGGGGTGATGTGGTGGAGGCTCACTCCATACACAGTTTCAAGTGTAGATATGACAGAGCCCGATAGGCTCAGGAATCTGTACACCTGTTGATTGACGGTTGAGAGGCGGGACCAAAGAGCCAGAGCTCAACCCCCGCAAACACAACTAGGTGAGTACTAGGTGAGTACACACACACACACACACACACACACACACACGCACGCACGCACGCACGCACGCACGCACGCACGCACGCACACGCGAGCAGCAACTCGCTCCCAACAGGGGAAAATACACACACTCGCGCGCGCCAGGGAAATTCCGGGAAAAATGCATGACGCCCTTACAGGGAACAGACCCAAGCTTGTGAAGGACAATCCCCTGGACGCGGGAATCAAGTCTTCCAGTGTAGGACACTGCGACGGTCCCGGTCATGAAGGGCACAGGTGCCAAGTCCACACGGTCACCCCCAAGCCTGGTCACAAGGGGTTAAGGGAAAGCGCCAAGCCATTACGACTATATAGTAGCATTTGAAAAGGGAGGCAGGGGTCAGGATTAGGATTTTTGGGGTGGGACGGGGATGTGGGGAACGGAAGTGTTCAACCACTTTGACAGTCCGAGATTGAACGCCGACCTGCATGAAGCGAGACCGTTGCTCTACCGTCCAGCCCAAGTAGTTGGATTCCACAAGGATATTCACAGTAATACCTGGATATACGCTAATCACAGCACACCCGTCACAGGACACTGGCCACACACACCCGTCACAGGACACTGGCCACACACACACGTCACAGGACACTGGCCCCACACACACGTCACAGGACACTGGCCACACACACACGTCACAGGACACTGGCCACACACACACGTCACAGGACACTGGCCACACACACACGTCACAGGACACTGGCCACACACACACGTCACAGGACACTGGCCACACACACACGTCACAGGACACTGGCCACACACACACGTCACAGGACACTGGCCACACACACACGTCACAGGACACTGGCCCCACACACACGTCACAGGACACTGGCCCCACACACACGTCACAGGACACTGGCCCCACACACACGTCACAGGACACTGGCCCCACACACACGTCACAGGACACTGGCCCCCCACACACGTCACAGGACACTGGCCCCACACACACGTCACAGGACACTGGCCCCACACACACGTCACGGGACACTGGCCCCACACACACGTCACGGGACACTGGCCCCACACACACGTCACGGGACACTGGCCCCACACACACGTCACGGGACACTGGCCCCACACACACGTCACAGGACACTGGCCCCACACACACGTCACAGGACACTGGCCCCACACACACGTCACAGGACACTGGCCCCACACACACGTCACAGGACACTGGCCATACACACACGTCACAGGACACTGGCCACACACACACGTCACAGGACACTGGACACACACACACGTCACAGGACACTGGCCACACACACACGTCACAGGACACTGGCCACACACACACGTCACAGGACACTGGCCCCACACACACGTCACAGGACACTGGCCACACACACGTCACAGGACACTGGCCCCACACACACGTCACAGGACACTGGCCCCACACACACGTCACAGGACACTGGCCCCACACACACGTCACAGGACACTGGCCCCACACACACGTCACAGGACACTGGCCCCACACACACGTCACAGGACACTGGCCACACACACACATCACAGGACACTGGCTACACACACGTCACAGGACACTGGCTACACACGTGTCACAGGACACTGAGGAAGGTGAGAGCACAGGTCAATAGAGACGGCGTGGTAGCCCCTAGTGAGTAATGACCTGGGCGAAATGAAGAACCTGGTGACCATACTAGTGCGGCTACACTAGCGGGTCACTCCGCCGTGGCCCCACACACCGACTGACTCACTCACTCTCTCTCTCACTCACTCCATCACCACTCTCACCACCACACTCACCACCAGGGAGGGAGGAGCCTCTCTCACACCACAACCAGTAATACACCGCCACGTAACTACACTCAAGGCCGACACACACACACACGCGTACACACACACACGCGTACACACACGCGCGTACATACACTGGCGTACACACACAAGTGTACGCCAGACCAAAGAGCAGAGCTCAACTCCAGCAAGCACAAGTGAACACACACACACACACACACACACACACACACACACACACACACACACACACACACACACACACACACACACACACACACAGCTAGTACAACTAGGTGAGTACTAGGTGAGGTGAGTAGACACACACCCAAGTTAGGCATTAGGGACGCTTTACACTGCGTACGTGAGACCAATCTTAGAGCATGCAGCCCCATCATAGAGCCCCCACCTAAAGAAACACATTAGGAAACTGGAAAAGCAGACGATGAGTAACAATAACGTGGCTGAAGATATGATGTGAAGATGATGATGATGATATGCCATTATCAAGTCGACTTGATAATGACACAATCTACATGCTAATAGTCCAGGACGGACCGAAACGTCGTCGCGTCCTCATCTTCTGGTGTGAGGTCTGGTTACCAAACTGGGAAAGGTTCAGGAGTTTGCGACGAGGCTAGTCCCGCAGTTTGCAAGGGATGGGATATGAAGAGCGACTGAAGGAACTGAACCTGACGACGTTAGAAAAAAAGGAGGGAGCGGGTGAGATATGATAGCATCATATAAAATACTTTGGGGGATTGACAGAGTGAAAATATAGGAAATATATAGGAAATGTTTACAAGGAATACCAACAGAACAAGGGGGAGGACATGGGTGGAAGTTGGAAACTTAGTAGAGTCATTGAGATGTTAGGAAGTTTTCTTTTAACGTGAGAGTAGTGGGGAAATGGAATGAAATGAAGCAGCACATTGTAGAAGCAAACACTATTCATAGCTTTAAAACTAGGTTACGATAAAGAAGGAGAGAAGTAACTGATGTAAATAACCGGTGGCTAGAAGGGCTGGATCCTTGAGCCAACCCTCGATCCTGTAGCAGGCACAAATAGGCAAGTGTACATACGCGCGCGCGCACTCGCACACACAACTTCTCGCACCCGAAAAAAAATCCTACTGACGTGTGTGTTTCCAAACACCCACTGTTTTTTCTATCAGCAACATTCATGCTATGCCTTCATGCACATGAGAGCTATATTTACAAGCAAGCACTCACTGATGTGTGACTGATAATCCTTCTATATCAATTTAACATTTCTGAGTATTTTCCTGACTGAGAGGTGAAGGTATAATGCTAATTTTACGAGGTAGTGTGTTTGGTGACGCTAGTTTTCCTTGTTGATACCCCTGGAGATGAGAAAGGACATATGCTAGTACCGTGTGCGGGGGGAGGGGGGGGGGGTAACGAGTGAATACCCTGAAGAAGACGCTGTGGAAGCCATCTCCATCCACAGCTTTAAAGCCAAATTCGACGAAGAATCCAAAGGTCAGGATCATTCATTTATAAGGCAACACGTACGACAAGGGCGGCGGGCGAGGCATGAAGCTGGACCTCACTCCCCCGAAGTGATAGGCAAGCACTCATCAGGGTCCATCTGATGAGTAGACGTGCTCATCTGATGAATGAAACTCATTAACTCGAATGATTCAATGTTGTGCAATGTACCTGTTGACGACATGCTAGCTACACACTGCCACACAAGTGCCTTCCTTACACATACATCACCAACATTATGAACACTCATTACTGCTCAACACATTAGCAGCAGCTGCTCTTAATTACTCGCGCGCACTCGAGAAACACCTCAGCAAATTGACACACACACTTATTTAAGCAATATCCCTCGTATATTGTAGGTTTATTACACTAAAATTCAGAGTGCCGCTTAACTCATCAGTCTGATCTGAACGTTACCAATTAATCAGCTAAACTTGCTCTTCAAAATTAGCGACTAGAGCCATTCGTCACCAGTGTACATTACCTATCCCACTCCCTCGTCACACTATCCTCAAACTCGTGCAGGAATGCTCCTCCGTCCCCTTCAATAACACCAGCAGTTAAAGAAAACGGAGTGCGGAGAACCCCCAACTAAAGGAAGCAAGGAAGGTTTATCAAACTCTCTCTCCACCCTATATCCCGCAGGCGAACTACTGGCCCTTTCCCAGTATGCAACCCCACCACAGTTGCCCAACTTTCGAGTATGTTTTTACTGCTAGGTGAACAGAAGCATCAGGTGAATTTCTAGGAGGGGGGGGGGACCTACCTCAACAATGACCTAGGCACAGCATCTGCGTCAACGTCACTGTGCGCGTCTGACGCCGTAGACGTGACGTGGACGCAGCTGCGATGTGCCCGCCCAGTGACGTCAGCGCAAGTGGTCTACACAAATATTTAGCTGGTGGTAATTTAGAGGCGCCAGCGCTGCCTGTGCTGCCGCCCCGCAGGTGCAGCCCCGCGCCAAGGTTCACCCCGTACTGATATGGCTCTTTATAGTGGCTGAGTGGCCCTGTATACATTACTGGAAAACACACACAGACTGTGTGTGAGTGTACACACACTCGCAACACACGCAAACTGTTCGTTCTCACCCTGTGACAATACATCCATGTGCACCACGTTTGTAATACAGATTAGAAGACTAAGCCGGAGACACAAATTTTCATTATTCCAAAAAATGCGCTCATAAAACATTTTTATTATTGCATAAAAACGTGCAATTTGCATCGAAGATTTGCAAAAAAAAAATAAACGTATATCACAAGCTAATAAATATGAGGCACAATTCCAGTCCCCCTGGAAAGGCACTCACCTAGTTGTATATTCAGGGGATGAGCTCGGCTCTTGGGTCCCGCCTCTAAACTCATAATTCATTAATATAGTTTATTCATTATAACATTTACGGTTGTTACGAAATTGATAAACTTTACAATGTTGTCAAACGTACAACGTTATCGAACTGTGACATTAAATAATTCTGACATTAAGGACTCAAAGAAAGTGTGCGAGACAGACCAAGACGGTGTTGAGGTGACGGGCGAGCCCAGAGATCAAGGAGTGAAGCAGCAGTAAACAATGCAATATGAACTACTAGATTGTGAACTACACAATCGACTTGAGAATGGTCCAGGACGGACCGAAACGTCGTCGTCCCTTCACCTTCTAGTGTGTGGTCTGGTCAACTTTAGCCACGTTATTGTGACTCATCGCCTGCATGAACTACATCCTCTGACTGATGAAGATTAAGCCACCCCAGAGGTGGCACGGGCATGAATAGCCCGTACTACACCCTCTCAACCACGTGTTATTATACACAGGCACTTGGACTATTTCTTACAAGAAGCTCGGGTTGCAAAGGATATGAGCACCCGAGGAGTAGCTGTAAAAAACCTGAATGATTAAGTTATTACATAAGAATTCTTACTCCAACCCAGGCTTGCGTAGAACGACTCTCGAAACCCATTAAAGGTGAACTACATGTTGTAAAAGAAGGTTCATTTCTGTTACTTCTTGCTAGCGTGTCTCACCATGTGCCTTCTCCCCCTCTCTGATACATTCCCAGTAACTATATATACCAATGAAGGCCCACCATTGGTAGCTGTGTATGTATGCCCCATCCTGGTGTAGGGCTGGTTTAGTTCCCGAGGGGGGAGGTGGTGGTTGTAAATCAGTCAACACCACCTCTTCTTCACTGAAATGATTCCTACAACATTACTCGCCTAAAAGGTTTTGAGTCTGAAACAAATTTTAAAGAGCAATGCTACTCCCTCCTCTCTCTTGTTGTATGGGAAATATTGCAGTAGTGATCATCTATCGAATATTGTAGCTTTCCTATTTCTATTACTTCCAGGCTTGTCCTCTCTCTGACTGGGCCTGGGTTTGTTTGTTTGTGTGTGTGTGTGTGTGTGTGTGTGTGTGTGTGTGTGTGTGTGTGTGTGTGTGTGTGTGTGTGTGTGTGTGTGTGTGTGTGTGTGTGTGTGTTAAACTATTTCTTTTCGCATAACTGTGTGTGTGTGCAGGAACAAACTTCTAATTCTTGGAACCCTGCCTTTCCAACCACTGGTGGGATAATTCCTGATCTATTTTTTCTATCATATTTACGCTTCTGTCGTTTATTCTGACTTCCAGATACTTGTGGATGCGAGGTATGGACTCACGTGACCAACACAAACAGTTGGTGGAGCCCGCAGTCTTCCTCCTGTCCACTAGTCCCCATTACAACTACACATCCACATCTTTCTCAAGACCTCAAAATACCACCACCACCACTTCCCTAAAAACACTAACAAATTTTGACTAACCAATTCTGTTGTTTCTTTTGTTAGGATCTAACCGTCCCTGAAATACATTTCACAAAATGTCCTCATATATATAACGTAATCCAGCCAGATTAGTGTGCGATTGAGAACGTTTAACTCTTGACACAGAGATCATTTGCATAAATAAACACGATGAATTGGCAGACGCCTTCGGCGAATCAAATAAAGCTTCATAATCCCGAGAGATCATTTACTTAACCAAACATGGAAGATGCGGACGGCAATGGAATGATTACATTACGGCTGTCGTGCCTTGGGAGCTGGAGCCCGGCGCCACCAACACTATATATAAGAAATATTGCCGGCGAGATATATTGAAATATTGTTCCGGCAGTATAAGAAATATTGCCGGAACAACCGTGGATATATTCAAGAGAAAAGTTGATAGTTTCTTTCAAGAAGTGCCGGACCAACCGGGCTATGGTGGTGGATATGTGGGCCTGCGGGCCGCTCCAAACAACAGCCTAGTGGACCAAGTTCTCACAAGTCAAGCCTGGTCTTGGGCCGGACTTGGGGAGTAGAAGAACTCCCAGAACCCCATCCAGCAGGTGCAGCTGTCGCGGCTCTTCCTCTCTATATATAATACGTCGCGCCAATTGAAAATCCAGAGCTTAATTTAACTTTATTAATTACAGGACCGAGTCAACCCGGAGGCAATACGGGGAGGCGAAACACTCCCTAACACTAACTGTAGCAGACAAGAGAACGGCCCCCGACTCTGCTACACCAACAGCGAGGGACACACCACCACCGTCACACATCAACAATTACCCCAGCACCAGCCTACACCTCAGCACCACTCCCACTTGGCATCAACATCACCATGAAAACCATTACAGCCACACAGGCGCCAACACACCACCAACACACTGCTCGCCTCCAACAACATTGCACACTGATCCCACCGTGTGCAGACACCACCACCACCAGTGGAGACCCTGTAACCCGGCTCCTGCTACATCAGCAGGTGCTCGAGTCCTGCAGCACCAGCAGCAGCAGCAGCTACCGTCCACGTCCTCATCGTCCTGAACAGGAAGAACAACACGCCGACCCTCGGAACACAAACGCATACTTTTACAACACCTGAGTCATTCACATCCCAAGGTGCAACATGTGCGGTGTTGCGGGTGTTACCAGGCCACCACCCACCTCCACCCTCTCGCACACCCCGCCACACCCACCACCCTCACGCACACACACCCCGCCACACCCACCACTCTCACACACACACACACCCTGCCACACCCACCACCCTCACACACACACACCCCGCCACACCCACCACTCTCACACACACACACCCCGCCACACCCACCACCCTCACGCACACACACCCCGCCACACCCACCACTCTCACACACACACACACCCCGCCACACCCACCACCCTCACGCACACACACCCCGCCACACCCACCACTCTCACACACACACACCCCGCCACACCCACCACCCTTCACAACCACCCCCCCCCGCCCCTGCCACACCCACAACTCTCACACAGCCCTTTAACATTTTGGGTTGCTTTCGTTGAATCTAGATTGCAGCTGAACCCATCAAAGAGATTGCAGCTGAACCCATTAGATAACTCCTGCAATGAAAGGTGGCACCGGTGGTGGTGCAACATTGCACGAGTGCAGTAAGCGTGCAACTGACGCCTGGGCTCCACCACCTGACAGACGGTAACAGTGATACTGACCACTATAGCGCGCCACCGTCACACAATGACATAGTAACGGACACAACTTCCTAGTAACACATAGTGGGGTTCCTTTATGGACGGCCTTAAATTCCCCATTATGACATATAAATCAATAACTGTTGAAGATATTGGATAACTTTTCTGGTTACCCAGAATATAAGTGACAAAGACATTGATCTTAGCACGAGGATGACAGCCTCTTAAGGGATTAATAAACAAGCCGTGATAACACTGGCAGAGGCAGCGTCTGACCTGTTCCAGCCAGCCACTGCCAAGTGTCACCAGTGCCAACTGTGTCAAGTGCCACATACGTCACTAATGACCGAATTATCATCAAATATTCCCCAAACGCACCAATGATCAAAAGGTTCATCCACTAACAAGCTCAGGGTGTTCTAATGAGCAACACACTGCACCATAGCACTGTGTTGAGTGTAGATTGGTGTCAGGGGGGCGTGTGGGAGCAACACTTTAGCCCTCACGCACACACACCCCGTAGTGGTGGGAGGTGGTGGTAGTGGTGGGAAGTGGTGGTGGTGGTGGTGGTGGTGGTGGTGGTGGTGGTGGTGGTGGTGGTAGTGGTGGTGGTGATGGTGGTCAAGTAGTGATTACCTGGTTGTGACGGTCAGTGTTGTTGGTGATTATTACCTGTGGACGGTTTCGAGAGTTCTTAAGACTTCCGCATCCTTGTCTGAGGTGTGTGAGGCTACTTGCCCCTCGTAGCCCGAAGGTTCACCAAGCCATCACAGCCAGGCTGATCCGCTAACTCAAACACAAACTTACCCGCTTCTCTCTCGGAAAGCTTCCACTGTTGCTCCAGCTACAGTCTACATTTGTTATCATACTGAGGAGTCGTAGGCCTCTGATACTTTCTAAGTGTCCCTTTGGCACCTCCGACTTAACGTTGGAGTTGTTTTGTACTTCCTACAATATTTCTCACTCAAGTAGGATGTAATGTTGTTGGGCAGGTATGAAACCTATCCTTTCAGTATCTTCTATGTACAAGATTACAATTTGACTCATTCGAGTTAGTCTCGGTAGCACAAATGCTGCCTAGATACTGCTTTCCTCTCTCTCTCTCTCTCTCTCTCCCATCTCTCTCTCTCCCATCTCTCTCTCTCCCATCTCTCTCTCTCCCATCTCTCTCTCTCCCATCTCTCTCTCTCCCATCTCTCTCTCTCCCATCTCTCTCTCTCCCATCTCTCTCTCTCCCATCTCTCTCTCTCCCATCTCTCTCTCCCATCTCTCTCTCTCTCTCTCTCCCATCTCTCTCTCTCTACTGGTGTCATCCTTGACATACTTAAAACAGCGGAGATCACGCCATTTCACAAAGTAGGTATATTAAAGCAGATGCAAAAAATTAGGATCATAAAAATCTTTGAAAGTGCTTAGAAGTAAGATCACATAACACAGAGTGACAGTGTGCACATAACCCCGGGCCACACGGGTCCAGAACAGGGCGCTCCTGCCTATCACAACTGCCAGACCAATATGACATAACCTAAGATGTAATGGAAGATCAAAACGCTGATGTACTATACACAGATTTCGCAGAAGCTTTCGATAAATGTGTCCATGGAGGGAGCCGGTCGGCCGAGCGGACAGCACGCTGGACTTATGATCCTGTGGTCCCGGGGTCGATCCCAGGCGCCGGCGAGAAACAATGGGCAGAGTTTCTTTCACCCTATGCCTCTGTTACCTAGCAGTAAAATAGGTACCTGGGTGTTAGTCAGCTGTCATGGACTGCTTCCTGGGGGTGGAGGCCTGGTCGAGGACCGGGCCGCGGGGACACTAAAGCCCCGAAATCATCTCAAGATAACCTCAAGATGGTGTTACTGCACATAAAGCACGCGCAAAATGGGGAGACAGATCTTTAACTTCCTAACGAACACAACTCAAGAGTATAACAGTCAACACAGTAAAATCCAGACCATCTACCGTGAAAAGCTCACTATCCCCCCCCCCCCGGCCAAGGTGCTGTACTTGTTCCGGTACTTATCCTCATCCCCATATCAGACAATCAAGGCTACAAACTAGGGTACTGTATCATCCTTTGTGGTTGACAATATAATTTTCATGAAAGCAGACAATAATGAGGAGAACAACCCATCAATCCCATGTTAAACAAGTCTTTCAAATGGGCCGCAGAAAATAGCACGATGTTTAATGAGGAGGAGTCCCAATTACTACGCCATGAAAAAATACGAAAATATGAAAAGCAGAAACCTCATATTAAACAGTTAAACCACACTATTGAAAGAAAAAACAATGTAAAAGATCTAAGAATAATCATGTTGGAAGACATTACTTTTAAAGAACACCACAAAGTTGTGGTCATAACCGCAAGAATAATGACAGGTTGGATAACAAGCACCTTCCAAACAAGAGATGCCACGCCAATGGTGATGCTTTTGAAGACACTAGTGCTCTCTAGTGGAACACTGTTGCACACTAACAGCCCCATTCAAAGTTGGAGAAATTGCTGACCTGGAGAGTGTGTAAAGCTCTTTTACCGATAAAATCTACTCGATAAAACATGTAAATTATTGGGACCGCCTAACATTTTTGTGGTGTGTGTGTGTGTGTGTGTGTGTGTGTGTGTGTGTGTGTGTGTGTGTGTGTGTGTGTGTGTGTGTGTGTGTGTCGGGTGAGGTGACTGGGGTGTGTACTCACCTAGTTGTGCTTGCGGGGGTTGAGCTCTGGCTCATTGGTCCCGCCTCTCAACTATCAATCAATGTGTGTCGGTGGTGGTGGTGGTAAGCCCCTCCAAAGGATACCTTATCAACCAGGCTGTGATTCGTACGTCAGGCTGCGAGCAGCCACGTCCAACAGCCTGGTTGACCAGTCCAGCAACCAGGAGGCCTGGTCGACGACCGGGCGCGGGGAAGCTAAGCCCCGTAAGCACCTCAAGGTAACCACAAGGTAAGGTGTGGTGGCGGCTGGGATGGGGTGGCTGGGATGGGGTGGCTGGGATGGGGTGGCTGGGATGGAGTGGCTGGGATGGGGTGGCTGGGATGGGGTGGCTGGGATGGGGTAGCTGGGATGGGGTGGCTGGGATGTGGTGGCTGGGATGGGGTGGCTGGGATGGGGTGGCTGGGATGTGGTGGCTGGGATGGGGTGGCTGGGATGGGGTGGCTGGGATGGGGTGGCTGGGATGTGGTGGCTGGGATGGGGTGGCTGGGATGGGGTGGCTGGGATGGGGTGGCTGGGATGGGGTGGCTGGGATGTGGTGACTGGGATGTGGTGGCTGGGATGGGGTGGCTGGGATGTGGTGGCTGGGATGGGGTGGCTGGGATGGGGTGGCTGGGATGTGGTGGCTGGGATGGGGTGGCTGGGATGGGGTGGCTGGGATGGGGTGGCTGGGATGTGGTGGCTGGGATGGGGTGGCTGGGATGGGGTGGCTGGGATGGGGTGGCTGGGATGGGGTGGCTGGGATGTGGTGACTGGGATGTGGTGGCTGGGATGGGGTGGCTGGGATGTGGTGGCTGGGATGGGGTGGCTGGGATGGGGTGGCTGGGATGGGGTGGCTGGGATGTGGTGGCTGGGATGTGGTGGCTGGGATGTGGTGGCTGGGATGGGGTGGCTGGGATGGGGTGGCTGGGATGTGGTGGCTGGGATGGGGTGGCTGGGATGGGGTGGCTGGGATGGGGTGGCTGGGATGGGGTGGCTGGGATGGGGTGGCTGGGATGGGGTGGCTGGGATGGGGTGGCTGGGATGGGGTGGCTGGGATGTGGTGGCTGGGATGGGGTGGCTGGGATGTGGTGGCTGGGATGGGGTGGCTGGGATGTGGTGGCTGGGATGGGGTGGCTGGGATGTGGTGGCTGGGATGGGGTGGCTGGGATGGGGTGGCTGGGATGTGGTGGCTGGGATGGGGTGGCTGGGATGTGGTGGCTGGGATGTGGTGGCTGGGATGTGGTGGCTGGGATGGGGTGGCTGGGATGGGGTGGCTGGGATGTGGTGGCTGGGATGTGGTGGCTGGGATGTGGTGGCTGGGATGGGGTGGCTGGGATGTGGTGGCTGGGATGGGGTGGCTGGGATGTGGTGAGAGTGGCTAGGAGAGGAGAGTGAGGCTAGGAGGGATAGATGGGGGGAAGGCGGCGCAGGGAGACCACAGCCTGGAGGTTCCTAGGGAAGGTCAAGGCTCTCCCAGGCCGCTTCCCTCACTCTCAGCCTCATTATCCAGGGTTATATATAATCCCGGGTTATTTATATACTTAACCTTTTACCGCAACTGTCGCCCCTGCTGCCACATCAGGGAAGGCCACGCTCCAGCATTATATTCAACAGGTCAGTCCCAAGATACTGCCCGATTCCGCTCGAACCAATGTCTAACTTTAAGGGACGAAAGTCGGGACGCTATCATGCTATCAGTCAGATGGTAAGACACTGGAAAGCAGCAGCGTGAGAGAGCTGATACCCTAGGAGCAGTTATGTCATCTTCATGTGCACACAAGGAGCACATACACACACTTAAGCAATACGGCAAAGCCTCTCGCCACTCTTCCCCGCCCTAGGCCTCCACTCGTGTCACAGCCTACACCCTGGAGGGGTACACCCTCACGGGGGTCACTCGCTATAAACAACCATACACACTCAAGGGCCATACACCCTCAAGTGTTACACACCCGGCAGGGCTAGCTAGAACCTTCGGCACTCAAGGTTCACATAATGTTGAAAAGTGTGTGAAGGAGTGTGTGGGGCTCTTGAGGGCAAGTACCACAATATCTTCCAGGGCTACTAACCTTAATGCCGCCCCCCTCCCCACACACGTCCTAAGGAACCACACAGTCTAAAAGGCCAGTATGCCACAAACCTTTTAGAAGCCAGTTTATCTAAGAAACCCCAACATTGTTCACTATTGCCTCTTAGGAAGAAAGGGCCACACACTACCGAGACCTGGAAGGCCACAGACTCTTTAAAGGCCATGAGCTACATGTGCTCTAAGGCCAGTAGGCCACACCACCGTACAAGGCCCGTCAGTGTGACCTCACACTTTCCCTTATAAACAAGTCCGCATCAATATTGTGTGTGAACAAATAGCGCGAGCGACCACGCGGCAAGTGGTGCCCTGGCCGGCTCTTGAATGTCTCTTATGTACCTGGATTGTACCTGGATGAGGTTCGGGAGTTCTACTCCCCCAAGCCCAGCTCTGGGCCAGGCTTGACTTGTGAGACTTGGTTCAACAGGTTTCTGGTTCAACTGCTTGGAGCAGCCCGCAGACCCACATATCCGCTACAGCCCGGTTGGTCCGGCACTTCTTGCAGAAAACTGTCCACTTTTTTCTCGAAGACTTCCAGTTTTGTTCCGGCAATATTTCTTATGCTGGCTGGGAGGATGTTGAACAACCGTGGACCTCTGATGTTCATACAGTGTTCTGTGGTTGTGCCTATGGCACCTCCACTCTTCACTGGCTTTATTCTGCATTTCCTTCCATATTGTTCACTCCAGTATGTTAGCTCTTATCTACCACAACCATTCCTGGATAAATAAACGATGGGCTGGTATAGATATCATGACTGACTGGCTATAGATATAGGTGACTATATCTATAGCCTGACTGGCTATAGATATAGGTGACTGGCTGGTATGCTGTCACCCAGACGAGCACGAGAGTTGAGTTTTAGCTCTCCGGCCCCTGGCTTTCAGCTCGCAGGGTTCCGAAACTTTTACGATCCTGTCACGTCTATATTCGTAGCTGTCTGTGTATGTGTCTCCACCACGCCACCTTACTGCACTACATTTCTTCACTATGACAATTAACAAATTATATCATTCTCACCGTAACTCATTCCGGTACTTAAGTCACCACCTGTGTCCTCTTTCTGCCCTGTTGATACCTCAATAGATAGATGTATTTAATATTTCTGTCTGCAGAATCCAGCTATGAACGCTTGGACCAATCCTTGGACTTTCTAACCAATCTATTTTTCCTCGATTATATCTACTACATATTATTATATCTACTACACACGCGCACCCCCCCCCCTCTCCCCCCAGGAAGCAGCCCGTAGCAGCTGTCTAACTCCCAGGTACCTATTTACTGCTAGGTAACAAGTCTAAATTTAATAAACAGACTGTAAACAGTCTGTTTATTAAATTTAATTGAATTAGTATTGATGAGAGCCGAGATGAGAAGGGCAGGTGCAGCAGATGGCTGCGGACACAGCACTAAACACGAGGGCGCGACACATCCCAGCTTCACATTTAATACGACCATCTATAACTACTCCACTTGTGGCAGGGAGACCAACCATGTCTCAATATACTAACTTACTCCCATAAACATTTTCAAGGAATTCAAAGAGGAAGATTCTGAGATAATGATCACGATAATGAACATTTATGTACTGCATGAATGGTTCTAAACTATACATATCCAATTGGACTAATATTTCATGATAAAAATTTAAAAAATCATAACTGGGAAAATCCGGTAAGGCAATTATTCCTAATCATGTATGTCTCAATCTCCCTATCAGGGACACAGCAAGCCCCCCCCCCTCCTGTATAGTCCCTTCCTGTTGAGAACCTGTTATTGGTTCCGGGAATCAACGTCCCCCGTCTTTGACCAGGCCTCCTGGTTAGTGTCTGATCAACCAGGCTGTTGGACAAAGTTACTCTCAGATGCGCCCAACAAAAACACATGGAGATTGTTGACAGTAGACATTGTTGTAAAACATATATGCATTTATGTACCATACGACCCGAATTGTTGCTCTGGGTTAAACCTGCATGTACATGATGGTAACAGGAGACATCTAGTTCAGCACACTCAATACAAATCACTTGTCGCAAGGACAACAGTTATCTTGAGATAATTTCGGGGCTTTAGTGTCCCCGCGGCCCGGTCTTCGACCAGGCCTCCACCCCCAGGAAGCAGCCCGTGACAGCTGACTAACACCCAGGTACCTATTTTACTGCTAGGTAACAGGGGCATAGGGTGAAAGAAACTCTGCCCATTGTTTCTCGCCTGGCGCCTGGGATCGAACCCGGGACCATAGGATCACAAGCCCAGCGTGCTGTCCGCTCGGCCGACCGGCTCTCCCAGTTGGGAATCACTGTTAAAGTATCGTTTGTAACCGCGCTTCTGTGGTTATCTCCTGGCCTCACGCCATATTGTGCAATGTGTTTGTGCACAAACATATTTTTTTCGATAAAAATCATTCAAGGTCTCTTAAAGGAAGACCATTAAAATGGTGCCAGAAATCTGCCACCTTGAGGCTCTTCCCTGCATACTTCAAGGAAGTATGCACGAAAGTATGCAAGGAGCATTGAAAGTCTTTCAATGTTTTCAAGCAGAATCGCAAAGACGTTCTACAGATATCAAACGGATACAGCAGTTTAGTGCACAGTACAAGACACCTGAACTTGTCCTCCTGTAAGCGTGCTCTGTACTCATCTAGTTGTGTTTGCGGGGGTTGAGCTCTGGCTCTTTGGTCCCGCCTCTCAACCGTCAATCAAGTGATGTACAGATTCCTGAGCCTACTGGGCTCTGTCATAACAGGAGATATTAGTAGTGCTCGGTTGGCAGTACTGTTGGTCTTGAAAATCCCGACTCATACAAGTAGATTGTGACAAATGGCAAGTTGTACATAGAGAAAATGCACTAAAATATTAGTTTTCATGTCGTCGCGGACCCTCCACCCCCCCCCCTCTCTCTCTGAAGCGCACTCGCAGGCCCTAGTTTGGAGAAGCATGCTGCTGTACGGCATTATATGAGACACCAGTTAGGCAGCTTCTGGGATGGAGGACGAGGGAGGTGATCCTTGTGTGCGGCCCCACCCGCGACGTCACTCAGGTATGAGGTCACTACGTCACGGCTCCTGTTGGCGCTCTTGCTGGCGCCCCAGCCACTTTCCCCCAGAGTCGGTCCCGTCTTTATCACACAATCACAATTATTTTCACATCGCGTGCCTAATCGCAATGAGACAAACTAAAACGATGAACGTAATGAGAATTTCCTAAACGCCTTTACAAGTTCTACAAATAATCTTGCTTAACTAATACAAATTTACAACAGAGTCCATGCCACAAGTTCAGTGTGTTGTACCGAGACATAGGCACAGCGAGTCAAACAATTCTGGTAAAAAAACAAGACATGTTACATTAGTAGAATGACTAATACCGTCTAAATGTGCGCCAGAGACGACCATCGGAGTTTGGAGAGTTTGCCGATAACGTCATCATGGGGAGTGGTTGTGGAACTTTGGTGAGGGGGTGATAGGTAGGCGAGGGTGTCATCCACGAGGTGGTGGAGGACGGGCAGGGCGTCTGACGGGCTGGGACACAGCTACAACACACGTCCCAAGCAGACGGTGCTCCACCCTCTTCCCTCCTGCTGCTGCTGCTGCTGGTGTAGAGGGTGACAGTGTGCTGGGGACCGTCCTCACTGTCAGAGGAGGGAGCTGTGCCCATCATTACCACTCCGACACCACCACCATGTACACGGCGCCCACATCAGACGCCACAGCAGCAGTCACCTGCACACCTCCACGACACACATCACACTCTTCACCCTCCGCCACCAGCTCCACCGCCCGCAGTCTCCCACCCGCCAGAATAATTCTTCAGGACGTAAACAACTTTTGGTCAAGATTTTGAGCGTGTAAACTCCATTCATCTTCGAGGCGTCCAGTGCGGGTTGGTGCACGAGGATAAGGCATGTGCTACAAGCCCCCGCTCCCGCCACTAACCATGTCCTGCGCTTCTCACACTTCTCTTGGAAAATGTTACATAACACTAACTTTCTGTTGTCACCTGCAAGTGGTTCAAAGTTATTCACAACATAACGTTAAGCTTATTGGGTAATGTGGGAAGTGTGAGGTCTCAATAAGCTCACTAACACCTTCCAAAATATACGGTACATACTCGAATTTTGACGTCACTGTAAAGACGACTCAGCTCTGATACCCAGGTCTGAACAGGTTTACACTTCACACAACTCCATGTGACATTATAAGTCTTTATGTTCACTGTAACACTACGCACTTCCAGCATGCCCAAGCTACTGCTTTTATACACTGTACATCATGATCTTTCAAGAGTCAACTTATCCGGAGACAAGAGAGGTGCTTTAAGGGGGAAGGACACAGGTGTGTCCCCGAGACGCTGGGATCCTGAGACAAGGATCAACAGGTGTGGAGAGCACGTTGGAGCGCGACGGCCACTGAGTCAGGTACTGGTGGCGGGGCTGCTTAGCCGTGACAGCTGTACCCACCACCACTACCACCACCACCACGACCTTCTCCACCGTTACTGCTGCTGCTGCTGCTCCTGCTGCCGATGTTCCTGCTGCTTGACGCCGCCGCTGCCACCCGCCAAACAGTCACTTGATATCACTGTAGCCAGCGGCGCCAGTTCTCCACGTACGTCAGTGGGTACTCGTGACACAATGTACCAATAACCTATATCAGTCTCAGAAGAGGCGACACTCATTTCCTTTTTCAGAAGTAGCGTAAAATACTCAGTGATAAGGGGAGGAAGATAAGGTGGCAGCGATGGTGGGAGAGAGGCCAGCAGGCAGGTGGAGGCTGGCGGGAGCAGGAACCGCACCACAGATCGTCCAAACACTAATGTGGCGGCAGAGGCTACATTTACCACCGCCAAGACTGGCAAAAGTGTGTACACTGACCAACAACTGCGCATCGTCCCCCTTGCAGTCTGCTGGCCCACACACACACACACACACACACACACACACACACACACACACACACACACACACACTGTTGAATTAATGACTGGCACATACAGCAAGCCACACCAAGGTTTCCTAAGCTATATTCCTATATAAACGACACAGCACATGAAACCTGGAGAATTATCTACCTTGACCAACATGTGGTGAAGATATACGAGCCGAGAACATTTAGGGCCGGCTGTGAGCTGAAGTCATTAATATGTATTGGCAGCGAGAGGTGGAGAGGCGTGGTGGCAGCCCGGGCCTCACGCCCATCACAGCCACCACCGGCCTGTATCACACCTACATTTCTCTTCTGGTCCGACACAACAACGCCGCTCATGAAAGCCAGCATAAATAAAGCTGGGTTGGGAAATGAATGAGTTGGCGAGGCAGGGTGTGGGTGTCCAGGGTCAGGAACTGCTGGCAGGAGCTCGCCCACATGGGTAAAGGACGCGGGTCAAGCAACACCCAACAGTCTTCCGGCTGACCTGCAACACGGACTCTTCGTCCACCAGTCTCCCACCACCAGCAGTAACACCACCACCACCACCATAGTTCTCACCACCACCACCGTTCTCACCATCCTATATACCAGCGCGCACTTTCCACCAACACCGCCGCCTGCCATCACATCTCTAACACTCCATCACCACCACAATAATTGCTCTGCGTGCAGCCTCAAACACACTCTTCACCTCAGATGTTCGTGACGACTCGTAAGGTGTCAGTAACAGTTATTGTCCACACCAGGTTCATTCTCCATGATCACTACTATTCCCATCTACACAAAAGACCTAACTGGCCACTTAGTTAGTTTAGTCAGTTATTATGCACCCTATACCCATCCCGTGGGCGGTGTTAGACACACTTAATGGGCTCGGGAACTGGACCCCCCCCCCTACAGTTCATTAAACCTAGAAAGTAACATTTTTGTAAAGCTAGTTACACTTTCTTTTACATAGACAAATTAACATATATCAATCTTGAGTCACACAGTTACTAGTCTTGCTCCACACCCACTCAACTGGGCGGCAGCTTTACAGTCATGTGCAGGCTGCACCTACAATAAGCAAACTGTGGATACTTGGCTAAGATTTCTTGTAGTACATCATTATGAATGAAGTACTTACACATTTCTGAAACACCAGTGATGGAGTTATCTCAGGATTCCGCGATTTTTTCGCATTCAATTATATAATGACGCAAAGTATCTTAATAGCTCTGCTGACATTTAGTCAACTCTACAATATGGTACAAACTGCCAGAGGTACTTGTAGCCGAGCCTAAGTCTAGCAGTGGTAACATCTAGAAGTCTGCTAACCTTATTGGATGACCCATAGACGTGCGGTACATCCTGCATAATAGAATGATGACAGATGGAGGAACTGGTATGAATTTCATTTTGCCTTAAGTCTATTAGATTTTGTTGCTGTTCCCGGAATATTGTTGTTCCAGGCTGCTTAAAAGGAAGTCCAAGATGGTAATCAGTTTCCTATTTACGAGCAAAAATGTTTTGGCTAACTCATAAGTTCTCATGTATCCGGGGACCAATGTGAGTAGGAATCCACAGGAGAGAAAAACTGACTCCACCATTGATAATTTCATTTTATTGTCTAGCTTCAGACCCAAGGACAGTTATGTCTTGGGAGCTGAGTGCAGCCAAGGATGACAAGGAGTCACAATTAACGTGTCGACTTTGGACTTTTATACCAGTACGAGTGCAAGAATTATGGCAAACAGTTCTGTTTGAAGAGTGGAAGTCCAGTTATTTGTACGCGCTCCACTCTCATAGGAGTAGGAACCATCTACCTTCACAACTACAGCTGCACCACAGGACTGGTGCAAGGAGTCATCAATGTAAATAACTTGGGACACACTAGAGTTACGATTCTTCGCGGCGGGGATCGTATTCCAGGGACCTGCCCGAAACGCCACGCGTACTAGTGGCTGTACAAGAA